>NC_053027.1:200573880-200747964 GCF_003073215.2 Triticum urartu | reverse complement strand
CCCACATCGGGGTGGCCCGATATTGGAGCGGGAGGACACGCCTGTGGAGCATGATGTTTACCACATCTACCAGCTGGAGGTTTTTCTGATTAGTCCTCCACTGGATCTGGGACAGTGCCTCCATCTTCCCTGGATTCCCCTAGGCAATGCCCTTCTTCTTCCAGGACATAAGCTTCTTCGAGGCCCGACCAAAAATGCCGGAACCTCGGCCTAGCCAGCAGTAAGCAGCTCGGTGACATAAAACCACTCGCGTTGCCACTCTTTGATGGTCTCCACGAAGGTGCCTTTAAACCAGCCGACCTTCTAGTTCTTGCTGATCATCACACCTCCGCACTGCGCGAGCTCGAAGGTGCTGGACTTCGGCTTGATGCCAAAGATCTTCAGCCATAGGCCGGAGTGCGGCTTGATGCGAAGGAAGGCCTCGCAGACTGTAATGAAGCAGGTGAGGTGGAGGATAGAGTTTGGGGCTAGATGGTGGTAATCTAGCCCGTAGATGTAGGATCAAAAATATGTCTAGAGGGGGGTGATTAGACTACTTGACCAAATAAAACCTAACCTTTTTCCCAATTTTAGTTGTAGGCAGATTTTAGCAATTATGACAAGTCAAGCAACACCCTACACATGCAATTCTATGAGTATATCAGCGCAAAAAAACATTGCACATGTAAGTAAAGGAGGGGTTTGGAGAAGGCAAACACAATGGGGACACGGTGATTTTTGGCATGGTTCCGATAGGTGGTGCTATCGTATGTCCACGTTGATGGAGATTCAACCCATGAAGGGTAACGGATGCGCGAGTCCACAGAGGGTTCCACCCACGAAGGGTCCACGAAGAAGCAACCTTGTCTATCCCACCATGGACATCGTCCATGAAGGACTCGCCTCACTCAGGTATATCTTCATGAAGTAAGCGATCTCCTTGCCCTTACAAACTTCTTGGTTCAACTCCACATCATGTCGGAGGCTCCCAAGCGACACCAAACCAATCTAGGAGACACCACTCTCCAAAAGGTAATAGATGGTGTGATGATGATGAACTCCTTGCTCTTGTGCTTCAAATGATAGTCTCCCCAACTCCACTCTCTCACACAAATTTGGCTATGGTGGAAGAAGGATTTGAGTGGAAAGCAACTTGCAGAAAGCTAGAAATCAAGATTCAAATGGTAGGAATGGAATCTCTTGATCTCAACACATGATTAGGTGGTTCTCTCTCAGAAAATGAGTAGTGGAAGTGTAGGCACGTTCTGATGGCTCTCTCAGTGAGTAAGAGGGGGTGGAGGGGTATATATAGCCTCCACATGAAATCCAACCGCTACACACTTTTGACTCACCTCGGTGGCACCGATTAGAAATCCCGGTGGCACCGACCTGTGTAAAAGATATGAAGGTTGGAGGTCTCAGTGGGACCAACTGGAAACAACTCGTATGGACCAATGTGCAATGGTTAGGGCAAACCTCGTTTCGGTGGCACCGATTGCATCAACTCGGTAGGACCGAAGTGAAGCAATAAGGCAACGGAAAGTTGGCAAGCCATCTTGGTGGCACATCGCAAAACTCGGTAGGACCAAAATAATTGCAACGGGTTCTGGAGAATTGGCAAGGCCATCTCGGTGAGACCGAGATCCATATTGATGGATCTGATTTATTAGGGTTTGGATGTGGCCGTGTCTAGATGAACTCGGTGGGTACAGATAGGGAAGTTTTGGTGGTACCGAGTTGGAATGTAGGGTTTTTGACACATTTGGATAGAGAAAGTGGTTGAGGTTTGGAGCAATATCATTAAGCACTTGAGCAAATAGGTCATAATCGAAATCTCATCCCCTTTTAATAGTATTGGCTTTCCTATGGACTCAATGTAATCTTGGATCACTTAACCAAAAATGTAGAGTCTTGAGATTTTGCCAATCCATGTCCTTAGCATTTTGACGAGTCCACAATCACTAGTCCTTTCCTTGCCAATCATTGGACATCCTAAAATCTTTAACTTGAATGGATATTAGTTCAATGAGATATATGTTGCTATGAATTACCAAAACCACCCAGGGATTAGTTGCACTTTCGGTGATGGGAACCCCAGGCCTCTAACGAGGTGGGGGACGAAGACCACCCTCTCCCCTGGATTGGGAGCGGGCACCCACTAGTTTGAGTCTGGCGCTCTGGTGTTGACCTCGGTGGGGATGTACCCCACACTGCGCAGCTCCGAGATGGTGCCCTCTGTAACAGAGGAACCATCCTAGTGCCCCTTGAGGTTGGCATCTGCCATTGCTGGTGACGGAGATTAGGATGTGCTATGCAAGATGGGGTCGGGATTGGATTTGAGCGCTGGAGTTCGAGAGGCAGCGGGCAAGGAGGAATGAGAGCATGCTTTTTTGTCGCTATCTCGTTACTCTTATATGGGCTGATAAAAGCCCAAGAGTCCTTCTGCCGTGTCGTTGAAATCACCACTCCCCACAAAAGATGTCATTATGCATACGGGGAGAAACAAAATCTTAATGATATCCCTAAGAAAATGAGCACGATCTCCATTTCGATGGGACATGCCAATAAGAGGATTGCCTCAGGCCATGATATGGGTGGGTAGTAATCGTCTGTCCAGTCATGGGTGGTGCCGCTTTGATAAAGTTGCCAGGCTAGAAAGCATTGTTCACACCTACGCGGTAGGCCTTCGCGGTTAAGTAACCTTGCGTCTTCGGGCGCTGAGTGAGTTCGGCTAGGTCACGATCAGGGGACGTCACTCCTTTGAGGGGTGGTCCATGGTGACCTTTAGAGGAAAAGTATCTCGAATCGCCAAAGAAGGGGAACTCGTCTGTTGAGCCAAGGACTTCGAATCCAAAGTTGTCTACATCAAGGAAGCTGTCCTCGGGATAGAAGACCAGTTCGGGGGCTACTAACGGTGTCATGGACTAAGGGGTGTCAACTGAGTTGGCCCGTAGTCCTCGGGTTGGGCCTGTGCGCCTCATTCTCTATCTGATGGACTCTGGAAGCTACACACTAGACGTAATCAAGACTGCATCTGCCGAAGACTTGACGTATACTCCAAGCCATCTCCTACCGCCTCCATGCGCTCCCCTAGATACCGACCATGTAACCCTAGATGCCCTACTTGGCGTGTATATAAGCCAAAGGGTTTAGCCCGTAGAGGGTACCGAAACACAATTACATTCTCCTAGCCCTAGGGTTAGAACACAACTTACGATCTCGAGGTAGATCAAGCTTGTACTCGATACATCATCATCAATATAAACAAGAGCATGACGTAGGGTTTTACCTCCATCAAAAGGGCCCAAACCAGGGTAAACATGATCTTCCTTGTTCCTGTTACCACCGATCCGAGATCCACAGCTCGGGACCCCCTTCCCCGAGGTCTGCCGGTTTTGACACCGACACCCAATGCGTCCAACCTGACAATTAAGTGCACACAAAAATGGATTCGCTATCCCATAAATAAGACCAACAAAATGTAGCATCTTCATGGGAAAATACGCCTATTTATATTTTTGGGGTTTCCTACAAAGAAAATCCTAGGAAGTACCTAAAAGAAGGTTAACATAGAACTAACACTGTATTAGTTGGAAAATAAAAAATACATACAGACCGGACAATAAATGCATAGCGTACGGGGAAGAAACCACTACTAGATACTTGGCATAGCATATCCAGCCAAATACCAACTCATAGAGCATATCTGGCCGAATCCAACACATGTTGTATATCCGGCCAAATGACCAACACATAGAGCAACAAAAAACGGACGAGCACGTTGAGTAACGCGCCACTTGGCCACTGGATTTTCAATTGTTTGTAAAAGCCACAATACTTGCTCATGGACTCTTGAATGGTGTACCATCAATTAGTGATTGATTTCGAATTATGCTCATGGATTTTCTCCTTGCGATACAGATCATAGTGTCTTTGCTCATAGAACCAAACATGCACACTTGTCCAAATGGTTTTGTCCCTTTGCTCTGTGCCATGAATTGGATCGGTGCTTGTGGACAACCACACATCAACCAACAATTCATCCTCCTTCATGTTGAATTTTCTCCCCTCTTCTTCTTTGGGTATGCACTCAGCGCCCAGAAGTCGTCTGGATCACCATCTGACTAGTCGTCGTCTGCTGTTAAGTGTGCTTCTGGTGGGTGTTTGTATCTGGGTGTCCATTTGTTGGGTGTCCGACTCCGGCCAAGAGTCCTCCACTTTCCCGTCTTTGTGGTCACCGCTGTCGTGAATCATGTTCATCATTGCCTCCTTCTCATCCACTATCGCGCCCGGTTGAGACATTGAAGCAAACAGAGACTGGGCACCGAAGGACGAGGGAGCCGGCATCCGCACAAGGACAAGCGTCGACGATTGTGACTGAGGCTCCATGAAGGTGCGCTGGGTTTAGTAGTAGTATGGTGGATACAGCTGCGCTAGGCAGAGCGGTGGCGGCTGCAGGAGCGGTGATTGCATGGCTGGCACCCGCCGGTTCACACACTTTGGTGGAGGAGGTACTCGGTGACCGGCCTCCGCCAAAGCGTCCTCCCTCTTATTCTGTTTTGGCGGTGGGTGTTACGTGTTGCGGTGCTGGTCTTGTGGGTAACCACCACCAAAGGGCAAGGGCAGCCTTTTGCGTGGAGACAGTGGTGGAATTGTCCACATGTGTCGGCTCCACTTCAGTTTTGGCTGGGTCCGAGGCGTCAAGCGTTTGATGCACGGCATTGGATGTCCAAAAGTGTCTGGACTGCGCTGGTGTTGCCTTTACAATACAGAACAGAAAGATCATGGTACCCACCAGTAGTTGTTATTGCCTGCAAATTGTGGTACTAACATCAGATTCATTCAGCAGAACATTCTTTGATATTATAGGTGACCAACTTGCTATGTAATCTGGTCCAAGGTTCAATCCAAGTCTGACCTGCATTATTTGTCCTGGCTTAAGGATTCTGTAACCTGTGCGCATAACGTTGCTCACTAGCAGCATATGTGCACCAACACAATATAACAATAGTAAACAACAGATGAACCACCAAAACATTTCAAACAACTATTTGCACCACATCGAATTCAGTTTCGAACCACCATGACATAATACCGGAGAACTCAACACGTTTCAATCCCACAAGACGATTCCCACAATTCAACAAAATGCAGCTGTTGCGCAGCTCTCCAGGCCAACGATAGAAAAAAGAAGTCTAGATAGCCATCTGTGCACCATATCCAACTACAGAATTGCTCACAAGAGGTCAGCGACGTTGGAGGGTAACTCCGCCATCTGAGTATTGCAGAACCTTTGGATGCCAGACAGGACACGCTCATCAGCACGAGCAACAAAGCTGATAGCGACACCAATCCCTCCAGGCTGTCCACTTCGTCGAACATGACGAAGGTATTGTGCTGGTTGTGTTGGCAGATCATAGTTGATGACAACAGGGACCTGCAATGCGTCAGCGCCACGAAGGTCGGTGGTGACGAGGACACGGGATGATCCCGACTGGAGATCCTGGACGGCAACATCTCTGGAGTGCTGGTCCATACCACCATGGCTTGCCGAGACAGTGTACCCCCTGCCTCTGATCTTTTCAGTCAGTGGCTTGACCTTCCGACGTGCGTTGACAAAGATGATGTTTTGCGTGACGGCCATGGTGTCAAAAAGATCACATAATTTTTGAAACTTTGATTCTTCATTCTCAGCCTTAACATAGAACTGCTTAACACTAAAACCCTCAAGTTCTTCATCTTTTGGCACTATGACCTTCATAGGCTTATTCATGCACTTCCGGCAAAGTTCAAGAGCTTCATTGGACATGGTGGTAGAGAATACAGCAAACTGGATTTTGGCTGGGAGAAGCTGGATAATATCATAGATCTGCAAGAAAGATGAATGGTCACAGTTTACGAAAATAGATGCCACCATAGAATTGCATGAGCTGAACAAGATCTATTTTTATCGTTTCAAATTAAAAGAACAAGTAGTACGAGAGAAGTTTTGCAACCATTGGGATCACTGTAAACTGAGCTGGTATGAGGATGCAAAACCAACCTGGTTCTTTAAACCTCCTGCGAGTATTTCATCAGCTTCATCCAAGACAAACATTCTGATGTTATCTGGACAAAGCGCTCGTCTTCTTAGCATGTCAAGAGCGCGGCCAGGAGTGGCGACAATAACCTGATTGCTGCTCGACGAAATTTGCTTGTCCTCACGAATACTAGTTCCTCCAAGACAAGCATGAGCTTTGACACCTAGCCACTGACCAAGTGCTCCAATAACTTTCACGGTGTCCTGTGCCAAGTCACGCGTTGGTACAAGAACCAAAGCTTGGCATTCCGTGGATCCATAATCGAGTCGCTGGAGAACTCCACAGGCAAGTGTCACAGTTGTTCCAGACAGTGACTGCTGGATAACATCCAGACCCTTGCACAATGGGACAATTCCCCGTTGATGGATTGCAGAAGGCATCGCCAGACCTTCAAGAAAAATCGCATTAAGACTTCACTATAATACATGTCGAGTCAAGAAATAATTGTATACGCAAATAAGCATCTCAACATATTAACAAATAAAGTAGGAATTACCATATGCATATATTCCTTTCAGCAGATTTTCTCGAAGACCCATCTCAACGAAACTGTCATAGATTTCATTATATGTGTTGAACTCCTCGTAAAATTGAGTTAGCCTATACCATGTCATGTTGGAAGTAATCAAATATCCATAAATATAAATGAAACAATAAGACAAGACGAGAAACAAACAGGCAGAAGTAAAATATCAGATCACATACCGCGTAGTCATCTTAGACACAGGCTGCTTTCCATCAAACCGAGCTCCTTCTAGTGTCGTTGCAGCCATGTCAACACCTTCAGAGACAGTGCAAACAAAGTACATATTAGCAAAATATTTTCTAGCCCAAAACTTCAATAAATCAGGGATGTTTCTCCTGTTCCATCAGAACGCTGCCGAACTTTTATAGCAAAAGGGTTGGAACTAAACTCCTATTTTACTTTTTAAACACAACCATATCAAAATCAATGTTCTAAAAAAGCATCAATGCGTTGGATCAGAAATTAATCAATACATAAAATGGTTGAAGACAGTAAAACATAGTATCAATAATCAAACTCTTCTCATTTCTAAACGGGAATTTTGTCCATCAGGGTAATGTTCCCTCCGCAAATTAGTAAAGCAGTTACTGTTTTCCGCATAACTCATCTCACATCTCCCTAGTTGTTTTTGTATTTAATCTGTTTTAACCTTCTTTTGTTCAAGTTCATATTCTTATCTTATGTAAGCTTTTTTGTAAAGCAGTAATGTAAGATGGTTTCCTTATGTTCACGTAAACACATGGCCCACCACAATTAGTAAGGCTGTCATCTTGCACGCTCTCTACAGTCCATGTGTTGGTGTACACACCGATTCTTATATTCCTGATTGTGTCACTCAAAAACTGAAAATCAGTTTTCTTTTCATTTTCTAAAGAGACTGGTAGTCAAATGCCATTTGGGTGTTTTCCTTCTAAATTGTGATAGAAGACTTAGTTCAGAACAGATTTGAAGGTATACAAGTATAACAATTTTATGCACATAGGATTTTTACTCACCTTTTGTTTGAGTTACTCTAATCATGCACGCTGAACTTCCCTTGATACATTGCGCTCCTTCAGCTCCCAGAGTCTTCACTGCTGTTTTGTTTCTCATGTAGTACGCTGTACTGGTCCTTACATTGTTGTCTTTATTCTCTCCACCTCCAGATTCTTCAGTCGACTCTGGTCCTTTTCCTAGTAAAGCTGTTTCTGCCATTTTCATTTCTTTCTCGTGTTGCTTCTCTAATAAATTTTTTGAGTCCAAAATATTGCATGTTAAGGTTGCAATCCTTGTGGCGTGACTGCTGCTCCCTGGGTTCATTCCTTTGTTCAGTTCCTTTGAAGCAAGTTGCCCCCCTGTGGATCCTTTTTGCTTGGGATCACTTCTTCTCTCGAATACAATTTTTATAGGTGGCTTCTGTATACCTTCATGGGCACTGTTAGAACTGATATCAGCAAACAAAGTGGAACCTTCTGTCGATTCTTTTTGCTTCCGATCTCTCCTTGTGTACACATTCTTTATAGGTGGCTTGTGCATACCTTCATGGGCAGATCAGAAATGATGTCAGCAAACAAAGTGTCAACCAATTGATATTGTGCCAAGAAAATTCACAACATACATGATATTTTAAATTATCTTTTTCAAGAACTGAGAATTCATTTATTTCCATTTTCGGAAACAATTTTAGCCCATGCTCTTGTAAGTATTTTCCTTTTGATTTGATTTGGAAAGGAATTTTTCATAGCATATTTGATAAATATAGCACAGCAAAGTTCGCAAATGCGCAGTTTTCACTCACCTCTGGGGACCCTTTCAATGAAGCTCGTTGAAGTTGAACTTCCGCTTATGAATTGCCAACCTTCAGCTTTTGGAATGTCTTCTGTAGCTCTTTCAGAGTTCGTTCTGGTGCCCACTCACTTGCGTTGTTTTCTTTGATCTCTCCATCAGTTCTTAAGTCTTCAGTGAACTTTGACACTTAAGGCAATGTAGCCATATCAGTCTTCAGTTTCTTTTGATGATCCTTGTCGCAACAATCTTCCAAACACGACATATGATCACCTCTTGCTGAGCTTTCACTTGGGGATTGCCCCCCCTTTGTTGCTTTCATTGAGTTTGTTGTGGTGGCTGCCATAGCACTTATGCTGTTTTCCTTTATCTCTTCATCAGCTCTCAACTCTGCAATGAACTTCGCCACTTCCAGCAATGTAGCTGTTTCTGTGGTCTTCAGTTCTTCTTCACGTTCCTTGCCTGAGCAACTTCCAAAATCCAAAGAATAATTGCCTAAGAAATCTACTCCAGTGCCCTCTAAATCCATTCCTTTGTTCAGTGTTTCTGGAGGTACCTCAATACCTTCTTCTCTTATATCTGCATATTCCTTCATGGCACTAACATTCCGTTCTTCTACTTCCTTCCATTGCCCTTCTATCCTTTTTACTTTGTCTCCAATCATGAACTTCACTAGTCTAGAAGACCATCCAAACACAAAGTGGCAAGAGAAAGGAGCACCAACAAGACTTCCCAATGCTATCCTCAACCTAATAGGCTCCTTATCTCCACTTTCCAAACTTTCCTCATCCACCTCAAGCAAAACTCCAACTGCAGATGCAACTTGATATAGCTCCTTCCAGTTTCTATATGCACCTGGGACCCCATAGACCAAAAGCCACTCTCTGATCAAGTCCAGCTTTTCCCCATCACCTTCATCCCACCGTGCTACAGTGAAATTCACCTCCTTTTCATCCAGAAATGTTTCTACATTGGGAGGCTTTAAACAGCTTAGTAGGTCATCCTCTGAGTTGAAGGATGCTACGAAATTCTGCCTACCTTCTCTCTTTATATGCCAGTCATCAGTCAGCTTCCAGAACTTGTTTAGTTCAGTTTTCACTCTTGTCGGGTCCAAGTTACAGGCATTAGATGTGATCAGCAGGCAGTGATGATAGAATTTTTCATTTTCGACAACTTCCTTTGAAGGTTGAATCATGTAGAACGGGAACCTTGTAGAATGTCCAAATAGCTGGGCCATAGTACCCAATTTGTCTTTTATCCTGCATTGATCCAAATTGTGTGATGTCTCTTTACAAGCAGAGCACTTCTTTTTACCGGGTAAAGTAGTTAGTTCTTACCCCGGCGGAGCCTTATTTTCTCGACTATTAAGTTCCATCGCTTGTGCTGCAATCTGTACTTCTTTGGCGCTTTCTGGTACAATATGATGCCCTCTTGCTGTCTATATCAACCTATACAAGCGCATATCCCAAGGCAAAAAAGAGAGAAATCAGGACCAGATCCTTTTAAAGAAATAAAGTAAGCGCATGTAACAAAAGTGTGTTTGTTAGTCAAAATTAAAAGGAAGGGATTTACGGACATATCGAGCATCTATATAATATGGGAATATTTGCAACCGAGGTACTGAAATAATGTGTCAAATAGTGTCTTTGTTATAAATTTCAATATATTAAGGTAACCCGCAGTGGTCGCGGTGCTGGACAAAGAGAGAATATGCTGCACAACCAGGTTCGATCCCCGGGTGTGGCGAGGGTCAGATTGCACCCTTCAATTTTTGTTTATTGCACTAAAATCTTCATTTGGCTCAACTAGGAAACAAATGAGAGTTCCAGATCTTTGAAGATATACAGAAGAAATCAACATAAATAGCACCATGTGCTTGAAAAAAAAAAGTAGTACTAAATTTTCTACGAAAGCTCACAGAAGATCTCATCTCAATAATAGAAATGATAGCATGTGAGAGACTCAATAACACCTAGAAAATATTTATCACACCATGAAGATACTAATCAGCACCCGATAGACGATAAAACATCACTTGACAACACTAGATAAAACAGTGAAGACATACCATACAATTCAAATACAAAATGTTCGCTATACAAAGCCTGAATAAAACCTTATAAATAAAAAAATAGAGCGGTGGAGACCGCCACCACGTGTCGAACGACCGTTCAATCGGGTTAATCTACGCCGTTTCCAACGGCCACAAGACCAGGTTGGCATGTGATGGTGACCATCAGGCCCCAGCCCTGTCCCCCATCCCAAATAAAATAAACCACAGGTGGCCATCATCAGATCAACTAATGGCCCCATTAGCCAAGCAATCATTGTGTAGCATGGTACAGATAAGTATTGCCCTTCTCTATAAGAAGGGCTGGACTCGAACTCGATCGTGCGCTATGGAGGTTGGGATCCCAAAAAAAAAACGAATGGAAAATGAACTGATGTTGGTAGTATGCGAGTTGTGAGCACAGCGTGCCGGTCAGTGAGGTCTGACCTAGATCGGGGCCCTCCTGCACCTCCGCCGCTTCGGAAGACGAACGCCAGCGCAGGATGAGGGGCGGCGGTGCTTGCCACGGTTTAGGGCGAGCTAGGGTTTTGAGGACAGGGACGGGGCGGCGACGGTCAGGCAGAAAGGGGATGGAGCAAGGGTTTCTACAGCATTTGAATTGGAGGCGACTCGTAGACCGTAGTGGGCTGGCGAGTCCAATTTTGGTAAGAAAAGCTAACACCTCTATCCTGAAATGCCGGGGAGGGAGAAGGTAGAGCTCCAGCGTACCTCCGGAACTAGGGTGGCGGCGCACGGCGGTAGATCGGCCGGGGATGTTGACGGAGGCAGCCAGGAAATTTATTCGGTCTCGATTGATGTAGAGCGATCAATCCACGTCGCCGGCGGCAGTGGACTAGTGATATGACGGCCGGCACCGGAGTGGAAACTGAAAACGCCCGTTCTGCAGAGGCCCTCGGGATATCTCTACTACAAAAACGGCCTGGGAGGAGGAAGATAGGAAGAGAGGAGCAGAGGTAGCCTCGTCTTCCTCGGGATTGGGAGGAACGAGAGAGGCGGGGAGAGAATGCAGGAACAGGGGGAGAGCTCGCGGCCTTCGAGCAGCGACAGGTCGTCCAGCTCCGGCAACCACATGGGGCACAAGGAAGGCAAGCTCTAGAACTTCAATTCTCTCCTGCTGTAATGCTGTTTTAGCTCGATCGGTTCTTGAAACGAAGCTCTTGTGCGCTGTGCCTTCTGATTGGCGTTCATTCGGCCGGGCCTCCGAAAGCTCTGATCATCTTGGTCACTTGCCAGAGATGTTCTATACTTTTCTAGAATTTTGGGTCGAATTTCACGTCGTCTTTAACTGCGCATTTTGAGGAAAGAAGCTTTGCATTCATTCCTGCCGAGCGTTTGAGTTTGCAGAAAGACCGGTATCTCCAAAGGAACTAGATTGGTGAACTGAGCTAAGCTGAGCTTCGTTGGACTGCAGGGATGGAGAGCGACGACGAAATAGGTACGGTGCCGGAGCTGGGCCTGGGGCCAAGCGGCGCGTCCACGTCCGGCAGGAGAGAAGCCGACGGGCCGGAGCGCGCCCAGTCCTCCACCGCGCAAGGCAGCGCGCGTCGCCGCGGACGCACCCCGGCCGACAAGGAGCACAAGCGCCTCAAGAGGTACGAGCTTCATGCTGCATAATTCAGTTTCGAGTTTCTGAATGTGGATAATGCCTCCTGTCCTGTGTGCCCAATTCGATGTCTGGATGGTAGATCGAGTACGGATGCCCATTCATGCATGTTTTGGATTCAATGCATGGTGGTCCTGAACTCCTGATGGTCCATACCGAAACCACGCCATGCATGTATAGGTCCCCTTTTGTTGAGTTTAGACAAACCAAAAGATTGCTCGTGGATCCAAGTTGGGAGCAAAAATGATTTTCTTGTGGACCTTTCTTTTTCCTAGAGAGATCTCTTGTGGATCTAGATACGGATCAAATGTCGAGGTCTCTGAATAAATACTATGGTTGGATTAGCCGTCTTCGCCTGGCTCTCGTGCTCGTGAAAGTTGGGTCACTTTGGGTCAGTGGAAGCGGCCATAATGGAAGACTTGTGCTTCTGTTGTCGTGGTCTTTGCTCTCAGAAGTTTTTTTTTTGACATGTTTGCTCTCAGAAGTTGCAAGCTCCTTCGACGGATGGTCAATGCTTTCATGCTTCTTTGTGGTCCTTGTACCTGTGTGGCTTCTAGTGTTATGTCTAGGTCGTTGGTTTTTTTTTTTTTTTGCGGGGAGGTCGTTGGTTGCCAACGTTTGTGCCATGATCCTTAGATTCTCCGTCGTTGTTTATGTTATGCTTTTGTTGTTGGATCGTGCCATCTTTGGTGTTGTGCGGTGTCTTCTATGGCGCTGTACTCTTCTTTCAATCTAATGAAATACATTTGGCTCTCCTGTATGATTTGAAAAAAAACGATTACCAATACGATGCTCAGCTCAGCCTGGTTGAGATCGATAGACGAGTTTGTTGTAGCAAAAGAGATATCCTGAATTTAAAGGGTATCATCTACGGTGGAATACATGCAGCTGGGCTAGGGGTAGAAGAGGATTTTTGACATATCAGTACTCCCTTAGTTCCAAAAGATAGTTTGTAAGATTTTTTTAAGCTTTGTGAAGTTTAACCAATATTGTAGAAAAAATATGTACATTCATAATACAAAATAATATCATTAGATATATCATGGAAGATATTTTTATACTGTAATTATGTGCTATTATTAATGTCAGACATTTTTTATGGTGTTTGACTTTGAAAAACACATACTACATTACTTCTTGTTTGACTTTTGATAAAACAGATACACCTTACATAAATAAACGGAGTAAGAATGTTCTAGTAGTTGCATTTACTGGTGCCCCTTAGAAAGTCCCCCACCCCCGACACTCTTCTGCCCTCGCTACCGCCAGAGGAAGTCGTCATGGAAGCCGAGTGGCTCCTGGTGCCCTCGCCATGGTTGCAGCGAGGTTCTTGCTGCACCGTTTTTGTGTGCGGGCTCCGGAAACCGAGTGGCTGCCTTGCGTGGTGAGACGGCATCATCTTTGGAGATGAGTGGTGCCTGTGGGTGCTGATCCTTCTTGGTTGTGCTCCTAGTGCGTACGTGCCAAACTGAAGGATATCACTCTCACCCCTCTCCGACGCACTCCACCCCGTGGGATCTGGTCCCTCGGTGGACGGTGGTTCTGGTTGGACTGGTGTGCTGCACCCTTATCCGTACCGTTCACCATTGTGTTAGGATTTGTACTAGCCAACTAACTTACTACATGCCGCTTTTTTGTTTCTTTCAAACGAAACAACATATGGACGTAAAACTTTGCAGGCCAACAATACTTCATAACTACTGTGTGTAAAAAAGCTTTCGGAATTTTTTGGTATAGCATAAATATATGAAATGATATTTTTTTCCATTAAGCAATATTATTTTAAATATTTATGATGCTTGTAGGATGTTTTATTGAATCTTGTACAGTTGTACATGCCATTTGGGGCCTTGTTAATTTTTTTTGTTAGAGAAAAGGCATACGTCCGACTTTATAAATAAAGTCACACGGCAGAGTAACAACCCACCAGCATCAAACAAACAGTTTGCCCAAAACACTCAGGGCCAACCACAATAACCATAGTTCTTTTGGGCCTTGTTAATTTGAAACCAGGCCTAATGTCTTTTTCTAAAAATATCTAGTCAGACAAAATAAATCTGTTTTAGACAAAATCTAAGCAAATTCCATTGAACTCTTTTTAAAATTTGGAATATCCCCATAAAACCCACCTACCAGTTCACCTTAAGAATATTTTCCAATCCATTACCAAAAAAACATTGCAGATCCTACAATCTAGAACTTGCAATATATCGAGGTAATTTTGAGAATTGTTACGCTGGATTTGAACCAGTAATTTTTTTTATGGAAGCTGCAGTACTTTGCTGTGTATTTTTATTATTTTTCAAAAAATAGGTACAAAAGGTCCAAAAGAAAAAAGAACTACACAACCTAAAAACCTAGCAAAAAATGAAGGAAAAGCAAATCAAAGCAGAAAATACATGGGGAAACTACAACAAATACAAATACAATAAATAGGCCCAAGGGCACATTATCTGAAAGAACTGACCCATGGTTCAAAACTGATGTATGCCTTCCTGTGCTCCATGGAGAATCCATTTGAGTTCCTCTTTAAATTTATTCCTGCAAGTGTAGAGGTTGGGAGGCAATCTCTTCAAAATGAAGTCATTCCTGTATGTGTGATGTGCTACTACTATATTTGTGGTATGCAAATTGATACATGAAACCCTACTAAAAAAAATCCACTTTTAGTCCACCACTATTTGGTTTCAAGTTTAGATCTACAAACATAAGCAAATTTGACTTTTAACATTCAGCATCAGACGAACGTCATCACCCCAGTCAAAGCAGGTCTGGACAATAATGTGCGGTTACCAACCCATAAAAACTTGTCTGCAAAAATAAGTTTTGCATATTCCTAACACAATGCTGTAACTTCACTCTATCTATCAATGCAAAGATACTCGAGGCTTTTGCGTATTCGCCGAAAAAAAATATGTTTTGGGAAAAATCATAAGTCTAAGAAAAGCCTGGGAAAACAGAAAAAGGCTTATAGTTGAATGCTATTTTTTATTCAGAAAGCATGCAAAAAGTCTTCAATGATCAAAACAATGCGCAAAATTTTTGGGATAAAACATTTTCTCCATTCCTACGATTATATTTTGTCGTGATTTCCTTGTCACAGGATAAATTTCTCTATTTAATAATCTCAGAAGATTTTATATTTGAAAATATAATATTTAAAAAAATAAACTACATGATTAAATTACTGTATTTGTCCATCTGGACATTATTTAAAAAAAATGGACTAGTGCATGGCGTGTCATGCAAAACCCTATTTTTCTTTTGAGAGGACGAATCCATGAAGTAGGTGTAGAAGTACTCCGCGACCGAGTCCATCATGTTTGCTTCAAAGTGAACAACAAAAATGTCAATAAATTTCACTATGGCATTATGTCGAACACTTATCGGGCGTGGTGTTCACCATGGATGATGATGTACAAGGGCAGATGGTACTTGGGGCCGAACCAGGGGTAGAAGGGAGGCGTATGCAAATCGGCTGGCGTGTTGGAGGTCTGGCAAGGCCTGGGCCGCGGATTGCGTAGTATAGCAGCGGCGGCAGTCTTGGACTACGCGGATACACAGCAAGGGTGTAAGGCCGGAGTGAGAAAAGTGGGGTTTCGGGTGGAGTTTTTGTGTGGGCCTGAGGTGTTGGACTCCAATGGGGCGACCGTTCGGATGCCTGCAAACCTCTCCCAGGGTTGCTTTCAGTTTGCGGGAATTCGGACTTGCGGACGTTTGATGGACGATGTTGGAGGGCACAGTGTCCGAACATCGCGGTCCGGACATCTATGGACGGTTTGATGGACGGCATTGGAGATGCCCTTAGTCCTATCAAATGGTTTTACCGTAAATCATCAAAATCAATTAGGGTACTATGGAAGGTGCACTTTTCACCATCTCATGGGTATTGTGCGGATGCAGGGGTTTGCTAATCTCGTCATAACTCCCCGTTCAACACCCCTCCCTCTCGCAGCAACAGTGATCAAAGGTGGTGCGACAATGGCTGGATGTGGAGCGGTGAGGTACTCAATCTTCTTCCGACGTTCTATCTAGTGACGCGGGTGAGCCTTGGGCCCTCTCAGCATCGAGATCCGGCTAGCGAGAAAGCTTCAGCTAGTAGAGAGGTTGCTAGTGGTCACAGACTCGACAACAAGTATGTGCATACTCTTGGCGGGAACCTATGATCTCACCTCTTCAGTTAGGTCAACATGCATTGGCGTGCTCTTGTTGAAGGTGTTGACTCAAACCTCTCTTTCGGGGTTTATTCCCAAGTTTGATCTTTGGTTGGACCAGTCAGACTCGCTACGCTTTGCTTCGGTCCAAGCCTACCGGCGACAAGCCTCGCTTCGCTCGCTCGTCAGAAGTTAGCCTCCCTCTTTATACTTAAATTTGGAGCATTTTTTTTAAAGAAGGAGTACCTTCGGTCTCTGCATTAATCGATGCATGCAGCCATATTGTTAAATAAAAACGTAACAAGGTCATAAGGTCTAAAGATGCTCATACTGAGCAGTAGTCAAAAGTAAAAAAAAACTGAAAAGCGCCACACCTGGCGATATAAGATTGAAAAAAATGCCACATCTGGCAATATAAAAATAAGCTACGATGCCTACACACCTAGCCTATTATTAACTCGCCACCCAAATCGGCTGAAGATAGCCCATGCTACGTCTCCCAACGGTTGCACCCAATAAACAAAGATTCCCTGAAGTCCGCATGAATGAGTAAGGACCACATACGGATCCAAATCGTAGCTCTGTAGATAACCTGCAAAAAATTGGTGAATTGTGTCCCATTAAAAATCATATCATTTCTTGTGTTCCATATAGCCCAAAATAATGCACATACTCCTATCCGAATATGTTTAGCTAAGTGTACGTCCACTCCATTAAGCCACATCCCAAATAACGTGTTTATGCTCCTCGGAGGTTGAACATTAAAGGCTATATGAATTGATGGCCATAATAATTGTGTAAGAGGACATTCGAGAAAGAGGTGTTTAATCGTTTTATTTTGATCACAAAAACAACACCTAGAGTTACCAACCCAATTCCTTTTTGCCAAGTTATCTTTGGTTAGAATAACGTCTTTATGGACAAACCACATAAATATTTTAATACGAAGTGGAACTTTAATCTTCCAAATATGTAACGACCTCGACAATGTCCCGGAGTCAATTAGGTCCGAATACATGGATTTCACTGAGAAGAGGCCATTCGTGGTTAACTTCAGCGAATTGTATCCGCCTGATCAGATAGGTGAACCTCCATCAACCTATGAACCAGGTGCAACCAAGCATTCGAACGCCCCCTGCTAGGGATCTCCTAAATTGAATATTAAGCGGTATCAAATTTAATACTGTGGCAACATAATCCTCCTTACATTGCACAATATTATATAAGGATGGATATTGCAAAGCCAAAGGCGTCTCCCCTAGCCATGTATCCTCCCAAAATCTAGTAGTATTACCATTACCAACTAGGAATTTCACTCGTTGGAAGAAAGTTGCTTTCGTCCTCATTAATCCCTTCCAGAATGGTGAGTCCGTTGGCTTAGCGATGACTTGGGCCAAAGTCTTAGATTCTAAGTATTTATTCCGCAAGATTTGTATCCACATATCGTCGGTCTCAGTAGATATTCTGTATAGCCACTTGCTAAGCAGACATCTATTTTTGATCTCTAAATTTTCGATCCCTAACCCGCCCTAGTCTTTTGGTCCGCAAATAATATCCCGTCTAGCCAATCTATACTTTTTCTTGGCTTCATCACTTTGCCAAAAGAATCAGGATCTATAAAAGTGAAGTCTTTTCCATACCCCAATCGGTACCTCAAAGAAAGATAGAAGGAACATCGGCAGGCTCATCAAGACCGAATTTATCAAAACCAACCGACCTCCGTATGACATGAGCTTGCCCTTCCAGCAGCTCAGTTTCTTTTCAAATCGATCTTCTATACATTTCCATTCCTTGTTCGTTAAACGTCTATGATGAATTGGGATCCCTAGATAACTAAAAGGTAAGGATCCCATTTCACAACCGAACAAATTTCTATAGTCATCTTGTTTCTCTTTGGCTCTCCCAAAACAGAACAATTTGCTTTTATTGAAGTTGATTTTGAGCCCAGACAGTTTCTCAAAAAGACACAATACAAGCTTCATATTCCTAGCTTTTGCAAGATCATGTTCCATGAATATAATAGTGTCATCCGCGTATTGTAGGACGAAGACTCCCCCCTCTACAAGGTGGGGGACGAGTCCTCCTACTTGGCTATTCTCTTTGGTCCGGCCAATTAGTACTGCCAACATATCCGCTACAATGTTAAACAACACCGGAGACATGGAATCTCCCTGTCGTAACCCTTTACGTGTCTGGAAAAAATGTCCTATATCATCGTTGACTTTTATTCTGACACTACCTTTCTGTATGAATGAATCCACCTGAGATCTCCAAGTCTCATTGAACCCCTTCATACGTAAGGCTTGCTGCAAAAAGGGCCATTTGACCTTCTCATACGCTTTTTCAAAATCCATTTTGAAGACAACACCATCTAATTTCTTCGTATGGATTTCATGCAGTGTTTCATGTAAGATCACAACCCCTTCAAGGATGTGTCGTCCTGGCATGAAAGAAGTTTGTGTTGGTTGCACAACCGAATGGGCTATCTGTGTCAACCTATTCGTGCCAACATTTGTAAAAATCTTAAAGCTTACATTGAGAAGACAGATCGGTCTGAATTGCTCAATGTGAATAGCCTCAACCCTCTTTGGCAACAACGTTATTGTTCCAAAATTGAGGTGAAAGAGGTTTAAGTGACCATCGAACAAATCATGGAACATAGGCATAAGATCTCCCTTTATGATATGCCAACATTTCTGATAAATTCTGCTGGGAACCCATCCGGCCCAGGGGCTTTATTATGCTTCATTTGCGTTATTGCATCAAACACCTCTTTCTCAGTGAACGGAGCAGACAACAACTCATTCTCTTCTAAGTTAAGTTGAGGTATGTCCCCGATCGAACTCTCATCTAGAGCTACAAAACTTTCTTCAGGTGCTCCAAAAAGCTTCTTATAATATTCAGAGATGTACAATTTTAGGTTCTCATGTCCTACAATTGTACCCTCATCTTGTTCGAGTTGTATTATCGTCCTCTTTCTATGTTTCCCATTAGCTATCACATGAAAAAACTGTGTATTGTCATCTCCTTGGACGATCTTAGACACCTTTGCTCTAAGCGCCCATTTTATTTCCTCCTCTCTTATAAGGGTTTGTAACTTTTTCTCGGCCTCATTATTAATATCTCGCTCCGACATATTAAGAAGGGTGGATTCCGCTTTAACACCAAGTTCATTAATAATTTGTGTTAGCCTCTCCTTTTCAACTTTGTAAATACCGCTTTGGTTTTTGGCCCATCCCCTCAAGAATTGGCGTAAATGTCTAATTTTGTTCTGCCATATTTCCACATGAGAAGTCCCACCATACTCCCTGGCCCATTCTGTGGCAATAAGATTTAGGAAACCCTCCCTCTAGAACCATCCTAGTTCGAAAGAGAACGTATTTCTGTTGCCCACATGGGTCGATTCCCTGGAATAAACCAACAATGGGGCATGGTCCGAAATGGCCCTCTGTAAGGCTCGAACCGTTACCAGTGGAAATTTCTGTTCCCAATCAACACTAGTAAGGACCCTGCACAATTTCTCATAGGTAGGGATTGGTAAGGAATTATCCCACGTGAATTGTCTATCACAGAGTTCAATCTCCCTCAAGTCGGAACTCTCAATGATCATATTGAACATGAATGACCACCTTCCATCGAAATTGTCATTATTTTTCTCCTCTTGTCTTCTAATGATGTTGAAATCTCCTCCAACTATAATGGGCAACCTTTCATCCCCACAGACTCTCACTAAATCTGCAAGGAAGTCAGGCTTAAGTTCTGGCTGCGCCGCACCATATACGGCCACCAAAGCCCACCTAAAGTCATCAATTTTTGATCTCACTCGAAATTTGACAGCAAATTCACCGTGAACCACATTTAGCACTTCTAAAGTTTCGCACTTCACCCCAAGTAGGATCCCTCCAGATCGCCCCCTTGGAGGAAGACAGTGCCAATCAAAATCAACCCCCCCTGAAATCCGTTGAGAAACTGGGGATTAAAATTATCCCTACCTGTCTCTAATAAAGCCATGAAATCCAATTTTCCCTCTATCGATGTATCACTAAGGAATCTTCTTTTAGCCATTCCGCTAGACCTCTGCTATTCCAGAATATTCCTTTCATATTTCATCATGGAATTTTTTTCTTTTGTTTAACTCTCGCACTTCTACGCACCGCCGATGTGGGATAAACCTTCCTCTTCCAGGTTCTTTTTGGTTTATCCTTCATCTCCTCTGTGAGAAGAGGGTCGGTGTCAGTAGAAACAATGTCATTTGGTTGCAAAGGGGCCATATACCCCTCGGCAATCACATCATCATCCATGCCTTCTAAGCCCTCTCTGGGGACTAAATCCTCATAGAGACTCTGAAGCGTTGTTACGCCTAGATCATTAATATCATTGTCATTCATGGGTTTTACCGCAACTATATTTCGGATTAAATACAGAGCTCTATCTATTTCTAAATCTAATAGATCATTAATGATTTGGCAGTTTCTTTGCCATTACTGCCAAGAGAGATCCCTAACTTGCCGAGTTTATCAATAGTTTCATGTTCAAAGAAGTGCAGAATAGAACAACTTGTATTAACCGGCATACCTGTATGAACTTCGATGTCGCGAAGCTTGGCGGCCCTCATAGCACGCCCCATCTGTATGTCATCCGCGTCTGGCTGGTCCTGGATCCGGTGACTGAACCGTCTGTCGCCGGACATAGGATCCGGAATGCCTCCAAAAAAGCGATCACGTCCTCCATAGCGACTCCATCCGGGCTGTGACCGCCTGTCATATGCCCGAACGAGTCCGAAGAAGTGGGAGGCATGGAGCTCCTAGACTTCTCCACTGCCGTATCATTAACCGCAACGCCCGAAGCAGTGTCACTGACCGGCCGGGACACCACCTGTGTCTAGCTGGTCGGATGTGGCGACGGAGAGCGAGATGGAGGCCTAGACCCGTCCACTGTAGGGGGGAGAGGAGTCGCCGCCAGTCGCCCCTCCGCCGCAACCACCACCGAAGACACATCCGTCACCACCGGAGTGTCTGGCCGCAACTGCGACGTCGGCTGTGGTGGAACCTCATCCACCATCTGTCGGTGGTGCTCCTCCACCACCTGTGATTGAAGATCGTCATCAGAGTCCTCCATCTCCATGCGGTCACCCCAAAGACGGCTCGGTGCGGACACCGCCTGGAACGAACCAAAACGGAGAGATGTCGTCGGAGTGGACAGGGGCGCCGCCCCCTTCTCAGTCCTCGGCTCAGTCGAATGCGCTGGTTTTCTGACTGGTTTGTCCTTCCCACCATGGTCATTGGGATTACCATCCATCCCCTGGTCACCACTACCATCTCCACCATCAGTCATATCAACATCAGTAGTCCCAGAATTATTATTTGCTTGATGAACCTCCTCGACCACAATATCAAGATCATAAGACATCCCATCATATGTCCATGGTACAAAGTCAGGAATATAATCCGCATTAACAACACCGACAAGTAGCCTCGCCACTCCATGCAGGCGTGTAAATGGCATGTCCACCTTCTCTGTTTTACCTAACAGAGAGCCAAGACTCTTAACAATAAGATAATCATTAAGCAAAGTCTCTGGAACACCAGTAAGCCTAACCCAAACCTTTTCCAGTGGTATCCCCATAGGCTCAGGTTTTTTGCACTCGTCAAACTCAAGAATGCACTTACTTCCGGGCACCTTACTAAGCCCACACTTCAGCAGGTGGTTAAGATCCTCCCTCCTAGGGAACTCCACTCTGTAAACCCGATCCTCCAAACTGACGAGTGACCAGTGAAAGGACTCAGACACTAGTCGTCTGAGCTGCTGACACACCTGTTCCTCCGTCAATGTCCCCTGGGTAACCCTGACCAGACCAAACTTCGAACTGTCCACCACTGGAGTCATCGAAATTGAGCGTGGAGTCTCGAAGAACATAAGCAGAAACCATAAATGTTTACCACAGGTGTAGGTACCAGAAGCAATGGGCAGCCGTCAGATGAGTGTCCCGACTTCAGACATATATCACATAGTACCGTCGTGCAATCAATCACAAAATGGCCTGGCACACCAAAACGGTAACATGTCATCTTTTCTTTCTTACGTGCCGCTTTGTTAGCATGCGCCGCATCCGCTTTATCATTACCTTTGTCACTATGACCATCTTTGTCATCGGAAGGAATGATGGCCCCAGCAAGCGCTTTAACCGCCGCCGCCGCCTCGGGCAACGCTGCAGAAGAAGAAGCGGCGACATCTACCACTTTGGCCGCCCCGCTGGCAGTCCCCTTCGGCGGGAGCACCGGCTTAGGAGCCGTCTTCGGTACAAAGGGACGGCGCGAAGGAGGATTTCTGCCACCCCCCCCCCCCCCGACCACCCCGCTACGGTAATTAGGCCTCGTGGCTCCCTCGACGAATTAGCCGGGTGGAGGGTTGAAGTTTCTCTGCCAATTGTACCCCCACCCTCCACCATCCTGCCATTGATTCCATCCATTCCGGTAGCCCTGATAGCCACCGTCATACCCGCGACCAGCACCATAGCCACCGCGACCACCATTAAAGCCTCCGCGACCCGCGCCATAATTATCGCGGCCGCTGTTGCTGCAGCCGGCTCCGGCGTCGCCGCGGCCGCCACCGCCGTTTCCAGCTCGTCCTGTGACCGCTCTGCCAAGACGTCGCACCCCGGGTAGCACCCAGCCCCCCATCAAGCTGCTGCTGCTGTTGCATAGGACGGGGCGGAGGCTCCTGCCGCTGCTGATTTGGAGCGACCCTAAAGGCGGCACCGCCCCGACGCCCCGGCCAGCCATCGCCGGAGGAACGCGAGGAGCACGGCCACCGCGGGAAGGGAAGCCAACAGACGCACGCCGCCAAGCGCTAGGTCTAGAAGAAGGTGACGTACGCTCAGACGAAACGATCTCTTGACGCATGAGATCGATCGAGGAAAACCCTATTTGCCGCTCTTTGCGGCAAACAGTCGGGCTACCGCACAGGTATCGACCCAGCGCTCGGGGGGTGGGCCGACTGTTAGCGTTCCAACCATACCGGTTTTGGGAACCTTCTATGGATGTTCCCAGCCGTTTTTTCTGGTTTTGGGAACTTTCTAGAAGGTTCCTGAACCGTTTTTTCTTTTTTTCCTTTTTCCTTTTAATTAATCTTTCCTTTTCGTCTTTTCTCTATCTTTTTTCTGTCTGTTTTTAATTTTCTTTCTTCTTGCTCTTTTCCTTTTGAACTTCTTTCTATTTTTAACGAATGTTTCAGAAATTTAGAAAAAAATGAAATTTTGTTTGATTTTTCAGAAAATGTTCCAGAAATTTTTGTTCAGAAATTTCGAAAAAGTTTAGAATTTCAAAAATTGTTCTCTTATTTTCAGAAAATGTTCCAAATTCCAAAAAGTGTTTGTCCTTTTAATTTTTTGTTCACAAACTAGAAAAATGTTCGGTATAAGAAATATGTTTCTATCTTCCATATTTGTTCAAAAATTCAGAAAATATTCATGTTTTAAAATTTGTTCATAAATTAAAAAATGTTCGCATTTTTTAATTTTGTTCATGAATTAGAAAATATTCCTGTTTTCGAAATTGTGTCCGTTTTAAAAAATTGTTCACAAAATCCAGAAAATGTTCCCGTTTTCAAAATTTGATCGCTAGTTTGGGCTGGACCAGTCGGGTCGCCCCCTGTGCGTCGGCGCCCTGTTGGACGCAACGAGCGTCCAGTAGGAGGAGGAGGAGCTCCCATCGATCGACGTATTTCCAACTTCCGCACGTCGGGTAAACGTGATGGCCTGAGGCCCATCATCGGCAGACACCACCTGGGCCGTGTACCCAGTGGATGTGGCCTCCGGATCTCGAGGCCCACCTTTCTCAAGATCGGGCCCGAAAGAGCCCACTAACTCTTTCAAACGCGTCAATCTGGCCGCCCTGATCCCGATCGGGATCGCAGGACTCGCCGGCGGCGGCGGCTGCACCGCCCGACGTCCTTTCTTCTTGCCCACAACCTTCGTCCATGCCTCCGGTGGAACTAGATCGAGCAGGGTAAGTTTAGGTAGACTTACCTTGGGGATTGGCCCCTTCCAAGGCCGGATCGCCGACGACGTCGTCCTCCGATGAACAACCCGCCGCACAATCTCCGTCTTCTTCCCGGAACGAAGCCCAACTCTGTCCGGATCGTCCGGAGGGAGAATCTCCTCCACGACCGTAGCCACCTCCTCCTCGTCGTAGCCGTCACTGAATAGCTCGCACACCATGTCAGATGGCGTTGGCGAGTACATCTCCGGCGAGCCGCCGCCCGCCTCCCCATCCTCTTCGTCATCGTCCTCGTCAGCTAGCACCCAGAAACGGCCGGCGATCTGCCGCCTGTCCTGACCAAGCGCTAGCGCGCCAGCTGCCCTCACGGTCGCCCTGGCCATTCCGCCTATGGCACCCTTGAATTTGGAGCATAACATAACACGTACGACAATTCCTTCTTAAAGGCATTGTCCACGACTAGCATACTTTTCACTGGACCTCCTACTTTTGTTGTCGGTGGTTTTTCCTCGCCGATTGATTGTGGTAGATGTGGGAGAACATGACCATCGCGAGACCAATTCAAGAGACTAGCCTTGGGATGTTTTTATTTCAATTTATGTAAGCCGACTTTTTTTGGCATCAATACTTGGCATTGCTTGGAATTTATTAATAATTAATAACATATGACCATGTGCATCAACCTAGGAGTTGTCCTCCTTTTTGAAAAAAAATCAGTACGTGGTCTCGACTTATCTCAGAAATATTTTGCTGACATGAGTAACGTTAGTGCCTTCCCTGTACAAATGTTATCTGTATAGCTGGAATTGTTAACGATAATATGTCAACAAAAACTTTAATTAGGTGTGCTGTTTTTCTATCATAATATTTATTTTCAGATCTAACATGTGATACTTATGTTGCCAATTATGGAGCAATTATCTATGTGTTCTACTCAAATTTCTTTGTATTGGTGTTACATGAACATGATTGTTATCTATGATGATTATTATTACTTTTTGAATATTAAGAAACAAGACTTTGTCTAAATCCTAAATATGTGCTTATTTGTGTGTCATTGACCTGTGAAGGTTGCTGAGGAACCGGGTATCAGCCCAGCAGGCAAGGGAGAGGAAGAAAGCTTATTTGGGCGATCTGGAGGTGAAGGTGAAGGACCTAGAGAAGAAGAATTCGGAGCTGGAAGAGAGGCACTCCACCCTACAGAATGAGAACCAGATGCTCCGACAGGTACCTTTGTCTTCTGTACACTGATTATTTAATGCATCATGTTTCTTCAGAAGGTCTCATAGTTTTGTTATACAAGTCTTCTTCTTAAAGAAAAAGCTTTGTTGTACAAGCCATTCACTTCTAAAGGATACCGAAAATCACTGCCTAAGGAACCGCATTTCAATTTATTTATTTTACCGAAAATTACTGCCTAATATCAGTAGTCGCTGTTCTGTTACTCCGGGGTCGAATTCTCTAGGTCATAAAAAGTTTGAATAATACCATCAAAGGGGAACTAAAAAACTCTTGTTTGCCACGTACTGGTTGCCACAAGTACTCTGATCATGGACAGATAAAACCTGTCCTGAATGAGCTGTTCGTTGTTGTGCAGATCCTGAAGAACACCACTGTGAGCAGAAGAGGGCCAAGTGAGGGTCAATAGCACAGAGGTTGTCAGGGTTCATTTCCCGTGAATCAAAGAGGCCCTAGGATCGAATATAGCTGCGTTGATCGATCCGAAAATACATCACGTCTGGAACTTAAACTGGTTGGAAGCTTTCTGGCCAAAGGATAACCTAAAAAAACCGGGGGCCTAAACCTGTGTAGATCTTCACAGATGTCCCCATCATACTCTATGAAGTTCAGCACCACGTGCTGTGCTTCGTTAATAATTTCAGAAAATTAGTTTTGAGTGATTTAACATGTAATTTGTATCATTTTTTATGTATCTAAAAGTACGACCCAAACATTTTATTGTTGTGCAATTTGCTTTCTATTGTAAAATGGGCACATCTGGTGTCGGCAATGCAGCCCTGTCATGTTGGCTCTTGCAGATCGACGATATATGTTATATGGGTGAACAACTCAGCCCCTTCCATCAGCATCTTTCCTCTTGTTTTGATTCCAAGGAGTCCAAATTGATGGTGTGCGATCGTTTTATATTGGTATGACACTGACGTGCACCCTTGCCTTTTTCTCTTGTCTGTGCTTGCTGGTTTTGGAGGTGCTGCCATCATAATCTGGACCCGATCACCATTTTTCTTAGATATAATCGCATTGGAAACGTTAAAGAAAAATTGAAAAGAAAGGTCAAAACTTTCCGGCCCCTACATTCTCCGGTACACACAGCCATAAAACCTAATCAAATCCTCAGTGATCAATTTGGCAGAAAGTTGCCATCTTTCGAGCACAAAAGGAGAGGAGAACAGAACACGGGACATTCAATATTTTTTTTTTCATTTTTCTTTTTTAAAGTGTAAAAAAATCTTATTCTTTTTTTGGGATACATTCAAACATATTCTGCTATTAATAACCCAGAGGAATATCTTCGAATTAATCAACCAGGCAAACAAACAAAGGTGGTTGGCTCAAGCAGCAGAGAAGGAGACTTTCATTTCCGAGAGAAAGGCCCAAGTTTGCCTTGGCCATTGTGGTGCGCTGCAGCTGTGGACAGGGCCCACAACCACACACGCCTGCCTTAAATCCAAGAGGTGATCCCCATTTACTAGTGTCACCATCTTCCTTCTCCTCCTCCTTCAGCTCCCCCCTTCTTCCTCCCTAGGAACGGGGCGCTACCGCAGAGAAGCTTGTAGAAGTTTTGTGATATCTGGGTGGTGAGAGTGTGCTTGTGGATTCTTGATTCTTTGCTCCAGGAGCACTCAGCCATGGATAGACGGATCCAAGCTCCTCTGGTGAGTCTTCCATCACATTTACGCCCCCTCTTCTTTTTCTGCATACCGCCATGCTTAGATCGCCGGAGTTTTTTAGAGTTCTGAAATGTTTGGTGTTGTACGGATGCTTTTGGATAAATCAACCGTTCATCTGCTGGCCCATCAGCATGATTAGAAGTTGTTTCGGAATTTTGGATCAGAAGAAAAGAACCAAGCAAGTGATAGTATCTACTCCTACTTGTATTGAAGTTTAGGAAGCTGTAGCTGCAAGCGGTTTTGAGCAACTAGACTTTCCTTCAAGAGAAGTTTTTGTATTCAGAATCAGTACTCGAGCATCGCATATGCAAGAGACAATTCTTTTGTCGATATTGTTGTACTCTTGTAAATTATACTTCCTCTGTCCCAAAATATAGGACGTTTTTGCAGTTCATTATATTTTGAGACGGAGGTAGTGTATGTTTATATAGATATAATCTAAATTGTACTGACAAAATGTAAGGGAAATGTTGGGGCCTCTTTCCCTCGTTGTTATCAACTTCAAACGCGTGGTAAAGAGGTTGGTTCTCCACCAAGTAGTTCAACTACTTTTGTAAGTAGCTGTTGTTTCGTGACACCATCGAGTGTTGTGTGTTCCTGTCTCATCACATCACTCTTGGCATTATCCAACATTCAATCCCTTTTAGGACAGGCAGTCGAGTGTCTTTAAAAAAAGGACAGGCAGTCGAGACTTTAGTTCTAACCGGCACCGTTTTCTTCCCTTTTCTCTTCTCTTTTTTGAGGTTAGTGGCATGAGACTTGGACCCTCCCAATTCAAAAGGACTCGCTCAAAAATCACCTTGGAAAAGACACTCCAGCCTGAGTGGGTTAGGTTCGGACCGCGTGTGCCCACCACTGAATGTAGAAGAGTTCTTCGTATGGAACCAAATTATGATGCACCTGTCAGAATATGCTCGGTGAAGTAGTTTTTTCTTTCTTTTCTTTTTTGACAGTAGTAGCTCGTTTTGATAAAGGGTTCTATTGAATTATGTGTGCATATAAGTTACTCTCTTTCATAATATATAAGAGCGTAGTGTAAAAACATTCTTATATTATGAGACAGAGGGAGTAATTGTGTTGAATTTTTTGCACATTTTGAAGTATGGCTTTGCTCTTGGTTCACTCTTCCCCTGTTTGTTCAGCTTACTTGAGACTTTTTCATGTCCTTCTGCTGGACAGGTCGACGGCTCGGCATGCTTGTGCAGAGCGGAGAGAGCCGCCGCCGTCGCCTCCACCGGCAGGCACGTCCCGAGATCCAGACCTTGCGTGCAATCGAGCGTCAGAGCTTCCATCCACCCACTGAGCGAGAAGAGATCGTCGCGAGCTGACCGCCGAAGCGACGGGCAACGGCCACTGCTCCCCGGCCTTCCCGACGACCTCGCCATCGCGTGCCTCATCCGCGTGCCGCGAGCTGATCACTGCAAGCTGAGGCTTGTGTGCAGGAGGTGGCTCCGCCTCCTCGCGGGCAACTACTTCTACGGCCTCCGCGGGAGGCTCGGGCTCGCCGAGCAATGGCTGTACGCCTTCAAGTCCGATGGCGACGGGCGCGTGTCCTGGGAAGTGCTCGACCCGGCGGCCGCGGCATGGCGCACGATGCCGCCCGTGCCCGCTGAATACGCGGCCGCCGCCGGGTTCAGCTGCGCCGTGCTCGGTGGCTGCCACCTGTACCTGCTCGGCGGCAGGGACCCGCGAAGGGGCGCCATGCGGCGGGTGGTGTTCTACAGCGCCCGGAGCAACCGGTGGCACCGCGCGCCGGACATGCTGCGCCGGCGCCACTGCTTCGGCGCGTGCGTCATGGGAAACCGCCTGTACGTCGCTGGCGGAGAGAGCGGCGGCGGCGGCCTCAGGTCCGTGGAGGTCTTCGACCCGGCCAAGAACCGGTGGTCTTTCGTGTCCGACATGGCCCGGGCGCTAGTGCCGTTTGTCAGCGTGGTGCACGGCGGGAGGTGGTACGTGAAGGGGCTCGGCGCGGGACGGCAGGTGCTCAGCCAGGTGTACACGCCGGAGACGGACAAGTGGTCGACGGTGGCAACGCTCGATAGCATGGTCACCGGCTGGAGAAGCCCCAGCGCTTGCATCGACGGCCGGCTCTACGCCGCTGACTGCAAGGACGGTTGCCGGCTCAGAGCCTACGACGAGGCCGCAGACGCGTGGAGTGGCTGCGCCTCAAGCGGGCACCACCTGGGGAGCTCACACGCTCTCGAGGCGGTCGCAATGGTCACGCTTCGTGGCAAGCTCTGTGTCGTTCGAAACGACATGAGCGTGTCGGCCGTCGACGTCGCCGCCGGGGCAGGAAACCAGCCGTGGGAGATCCTCGTCGGCAAAGGGCAGATAAAGAGCTTCGTCACGAACCTCCTGGCGAGCATTGCCGGCCGCGGCCGGGCCAAAAACCGCGTCTTGCATTGCCAAGTCCTTGAGGCTTAGAGGTGTTAGGTCCTACGAAGTTCCCACGTCATTTATGGCTTATAGCCGGCAGATACAATAGTTAGCAAATACAATAGTTATATATAAATAAATACTACTTCATTGATACATGACCCATGTTTCTCTCTACAAAATCTCTAGTAGCACGTGCAGCCGGCTGTTAGTTTGTAACACATTTTTTTTATCTTTTCTCTCTCTTCCAACTCAGCAAAAATATATTCTTTCTGTCTCATAATGCAAGCTGTTTTTTTACATTAATATAGTGTCAAAAAAGTATTACATTATAGAACGAAGGGCGCACTATTTTAAGTCTTACAACCCATCTACATCAGCTTATTGTACTTGCTCTAATATAAGACGTTTTTTGCAAGCTGTAAAGAAAATAAGTTGGTTCTCCTATGCTGAGCACCTCCATGACTCTTGGTGTGGCTAATCTGTCAAAAAAAAAGGAATTGAATGCTAACGAACTTACATCCGCTCAGCTAGTTTTTCGCACGACACACAAATCTCAGCGCGAGGTGATGATGTGTCCATTGATGGAAAACCATTCGCTCTAAGACGTATCTAGCGTGACACGTTGCTAGCTGTCTTTCCAATTGCGCCGCTCTATCCATTCCCAGTATGTCATCGTCTCTTCTACCATGTCCTATCCATACCTCATTCCTACTAGCTCCTCTCATCTGTCTATCTTTAGCGAAGTTGCCACCAGACTGAGAACTGTTGTGGCACCGGCGCTGTCGCGCCTCTGATGGAGGGAGAAGGTCTCCATGATACCCGAACTTGGTGTGTATGTGTGTGTGGGGGCACCCCTGATTCAATCATAGACTAATCATACACGCAAACGTATACGATCAAGATCAGGAACTCAGGGGAAGATATCACAACACAACTCTATAAACAAAAAAAGTTATACAAGCGTCATATTACAAGCCAGGGGCCTCGAGGGCTCGAATACAAGAGCTCGATAATAGACGAGTCAGCGGAAGCAACAATATCTGAGTACAGACGTAAGTTAAACAAGTTTGCCTTAAGAAGACTAGCAGTCGAGCGGTGGCCGACGGTGTTCTCCAACGCCTTACTGCCCGCCACATGGCATCCAGCATCTCCCTCTACGTCGATGACGTGGTGATCTTCTGCCATCCGGGCGTGCACGACCTATCCTCCGTCCGCCGCATTCTTAGCGTCTTCAGCGACGCTTCTGGGATGCGCACTAACTTCTCCAAGTGCGCGACATCCCCCATCCAGTGCACGGCTGACGACCGCGCCGCGATCGCGTCCAGCTTCGCGTGCCCGGTCAAGGACTTCCCCACCACTTATCTCGGCTTGCCCCTGTCCATCCGGAAGGTCAGCACTGCAACCCTTCAACCTCTCCTCGACAAGCTCGAGCGTCGGCTCTCGCCATGGTGGGCATCCATGATGTCGCGTGGCGACCGTCTCGCCCTTTGCCGCCACGTCTTGTCCGCAATGCCGGTGCATACTCTCATCGCGCTGGCGATCAACCCCACCGTCCTCAAGCAAATCAACCGCCTGCTGCGAAGTTTCCTTTGGTACGGGCGCAAGGACGCGAGCGGCAGTCACTGCCTTGTCAGCTGGTGTCACGCATGCCGGCCCATCGCTCCGGGCGGCCTGGGCATCCCCGATCTCCAGCGCATGGGCACTTCTCTCCGCACCCGCTGGCTTTGGCTCCAAATAACAGACCCCTCCCGCCCTTGGCAGCATCTGCATATCCCCCATTGCCCTGACGTCCAAGCCTTCTTTCCAGTGGCGGAGCCACCTCCCGGCTACCCGGGGCAGCTGCCCGGGCTCAGCCATGCACTCTAGTTTGAATAATAGCAGTAAATGGAGAGCTAATCATCATATTATAGGGGCAAACAACTGATAGACAGCAGCCCTGTGTACTTTGCCCCGGCTCGCTGGCCGAGCTGGCTCCGCCACTGCTTCTTTCGAGCCTCCATCTCCTGGAAGATCGGTGACGGGCGCACTTGCAGGTTCTGGGAGGACCACTGGCTCGACGGCCACTCCATCGCCGAGGTCGCGCCTCTCATCTACGTCAAGGTCCCCAAGCGACGGTGCAAGACGCTCTCGGTGCGTGATGCCCTGCACAACCGCTTCTGGATCGCGGACATCCACGGCGCGCTCGGCACCGAGACGACCATCCAGTACGTATCCCTCTGGCGACGCCTCCAGCACTTTGGCCTCAACAACACTCCGGACAGGCTAACCTGGTGATGGTCCACCTCCGGCTGTTACACCGCGCGCTCGAGCTACCAGTCTCTATTCCTCGGCTACACGGAAGACCCCAACTGGCGCATCACTTGGCGACCATGGGCGCCGCTGCACATCAAATTCTTCGTCTGGCTCGCACTCCTTGGCAGATGCTGGACTGCCGACCGCCTCGCGCGCCACGACTTACCTTACGAGCCCACTTGAATCCTGTGTGATCAGGAACCGGAGACAATGCAGCACCTCCTCTCCGGCTGCTCCTTCTCCCGCCAAGTTTGGCATGATATCCTCTCTTGGTGCCGCTCCACGGCCGCGCCACCGGGACAGGACGACGACTTCCCCACCTGGCTCCACTCCACCCTTGCCGCCACCCCGCGCTGCCTTCGCCGTGGGCTCGCCTCCATTGCCATCCTCACAGCCTGGTGGCTCTGGAAGCACCGGAACAGATGCATCTTCGACGGCCACCACCCATCTGTCAGCCGCGCCGTCAACGAGATTCGCGAGGAGGCAAGACTCTGGGCTCGCGCGGGCGCCACATGTCTCACGATGATCATGCCAGAGCCATAGTCTAGGGCCCTGTGGTTGGCGCACCCACCTTCTCGTTGCGCCGAGGATGCCGTGGCATGCCATCGATGTGTTCATTCCCAGCAGCCCCTCTTCTTCCTCTTTCTAACTCTTGTACAATTGCCACTCTCTACCTATCAATGCAATGATACACAAGCCTTTTGCGTATTCGCAAAAAAGAAGGCTAGCACAAACTGGGATACAGATCGAAAGAGGCGCAGGCCTCCTGCCCGGGATCCTCCTAAACTATTCCTGGTCGTCGTCAGCGGCCTGCACGTAGTAGTAGGCACCTCCAGTGTAGTAGGAGTTGTCGTCGACGGTGGCGTCTGGCTCCTGGACTCCATCGTTTGGTCGCAACAATTGGGTATAGAAAGGGGGGGGGGAGAGGGAGCAAAGCAACCGTGAGTACTCATCCAAAGTACTCGCAAGCAAGGAGATACACTACATATGTATGCATTGGTATCAAATGGAAAAGGGGTATCATATGTGGACTGAACTGCAGAATGCCGGAATAAGAGGGGGATAGCTAGTCCTATCGAAGACTACGCTTCTGGCCACCTCCATCTTGCAGCACATAGAAGAGTGTAGAAGGTAAGTTCACCAAGTAGCATCGTGTAGCATAATCCTACCCGGGGATCCTCTCCTCGTCGCTCTGTTAGAGAGCGATCACCGGGTTGTATCTGACACTTGAATGTTGGGGAACGTAGCAGAAACTCAAAAAAATTCTACGCATCACCAAGATCAATCTATGGAGTAATCTAGCAACGAGGGAAGGAGAGTGCATCTACATACCCTTGTAGATCGCTAAGCGGAAGCGTTCAAGTGAACGGGGTTGATGGAGTCGTACTCGTCGTGATCCAAATCACCAATGATCCTAGTGCCGAACGGACGGCACCTCCGTGTTCAACACACGTACAGCCCGGTGACGTCTCCTACGCCTTGATCCAGCAAGGGGAGAAGGAGAGGTTGGGGAAGACTCCATCCAGCAGCAGCACGACGGCGTGGTGGTGGAGGAGGAGCGCGGGACTCCAGCAGGGCTTCGCCAAGCACTACGAGAGACGAGGAGGGAGAGAGGTAGAGCTGCGCCAACAGGGAGAGCAAATCACACGTGTTGGGCAGCCCCATATGTCACGTATATATAGGGGGAGGGGAGGGGCTGTGCCCCCACCTAGGTTTCCACCCCTAGGGGTGGCGGCCAGCCATAGATCCCATCTAGGGGGCGGCCAAGGGGGGAGAGAGGGGGGGGCGCACCACTAGGTGAGCCTTAGGCCCATCTGAGCCTAGGGTTTCCCCCTTTTCCCTTCTCTCTTCGCCTTGGGCCCTGGTGGGGGGTGCACCAGCCCACCTGGGGCTGGTCCCCTCTCACACTTGGCCCACGCAGCCCTCTGGGGCAGGTAGCCCCACCTGGTGGACCCCCGGGACCCTCCCGGTGGTCCCGGTACGTTACCGATAGCACTCGAAACTTTTCCGGTGACCAAAACAGGACTTCCCATATATAAATCTTTACCTCCGGACCATTCCGGAACTTCTCGTGACGTCCGAGATCTCATCCGGGACTCCGAACAACATTTGGTAACCGCGTACATACTTTCCCTATAACCCTAGCATCATCAAACCTTAAGTGTGTAGACCCTACGGGCTCGGGAGTCATGCAGACATGGCCGAGACAACTCTCCGGTCAATAACCAACAACGGGATCTAGATACCCATGTTGGCTCCCACATGCTCCATGATGATCTCATTGGATGAACCACGATGTCAAGGATTCAATCAATCCCGTATACAATTCCCTTTGTCTAGCGACGATACTTTCCCGAGATTCGATCGTCGGTATCCCGATACCTTGTTCAATCTCGTTACTGGCAAGTCTCTTTACTCGTTCCGTAACACATCATCCTGTGATCAACTCCTTGGTCACATTGTGCACATTATGATGATGTCCTACCGAGTGGGCCCAGAGATACCTCTCCATTTACACGGAGTGACAAATCCTAGTCTCGATTTGTGCCAACCCAACAGACACTTTTGGAGATACCTGTAGTGTACCTTTATAGCCACCCAGTTACGTTGTGATGTTTGGTACACCCAAAGCACTCCTACGGTATCCGGGAGTTGCACAATCTCATGGTCTAAGGAAATGATACTTGACATTAGAAAAGCTTTAGCATACGAACTACACGATCTTTGTGCTAGGCTTAGGATTGGGTCTTGTCCATCACATCATTCTCCTAATGATGTGATCCCGTTATCAACGACATCCAATGTCCATGGTTAGGAAACCGTAACCATCTATTGATCAACGAGCTAGTCAACTAGAGGCTTACTAGGGACATGGTGTTGTCTATGTATCCACACATGTATCTGAGTTTCCTATCAATACAATTCTAGCATGGATAATAAACGATTATCATGAACAATGAAATATAATAATAATAACTAATTTATTATTGCCTCTAGGGCATATTTCCAACAGTCTCCCACTTGCACTAGAGTCAATAATCTAGTTCACATCGCCATGTGATTAACACTCACAGGTCACATCGCCATGTGACCAACATCCAAAGAGTTTACTAGACTCAATAATCTAGTTCACATCACTATGTGATTAACAGTCAATGAGTTCTGGGTTTGATCATGTTATACTTGTGAGAGAGGTTGTAGTCAACGGGTCTTGCCATATTCAGATCCCTATGTATTTCGCAAAACTTTATGTCATATCGTAGATGCTGCTACCACGTTCCACTTGGAGCTATTCCACATTGTTGCTCCAATATACGTATTCAGTATCTCTACTCAGAGCTATCCGGATAGGTGTTAAGCTTGCATCGACGTAACTCTTTACGTCGAACTCTTTATCACCTCCATAACCGAGAAACATTTCCTTATTCCTCTAAGGATAATTTTGACCGCTATCTGGTGATCTACTCCTAGATCACCTTTGTACCCTCTTGCCAGACATGTGGCAAGTCACACATCTGGTGCGGTACTCAGCATGGCATACCGTATAGAGCCTATGACAAAAGCATAGGGGACGACCTTCGTCCTTCCTCTTTCTTCTGTCGTGGTCAAGCTTTGAGTCTTACTCAACTTCACACCTTACAACTCAGGTAAGAACCCCTTCTTTGATTGATCTATTTTGAACTCCTTCAAAAACATGTCAAGGTGTGCGTTCTTTGAAAGTATCATCAGGCGTTTTGATCTATATCTATAGATCTTGATGCCCAATTTGTAAGCAGCTTTATCCAGGTCTTCCTTTGAAAAACACACTTCAAACAACCGGTTATGCTTTCCAGAAATTCTACATCATTTCGGATCTATAATATGTCATCCACATATACTTATCAGAAATGTTGTAGTGCTCCCACTCACTTTCTTGTAAATACAAGTTTCTAACAAACATTGTATAAACCTAAAAGCTTTGATCACTCCATCAAAACATATATTCCGATTCCGAGATGCTTGCTCTAGTCCATAGAAGGATTGCTGGAGCCAGCATACCTTTTAGCATCCTTAGGATCGACAAAACTTTGATTGTATCACATACAACTCTTTCTTACGAAAACTTGGTAAGAAAACTTGTTTTGACATCCATCTGTAAGATTTCATAATCGAAAAATACAGCTAATGCTAACATGATTCCGACGGACTTAAGCATCGCTACGGGTGAGAAATTCTCATCGTAGTCAACTCCTTGAACTTGTGAAAAGATTCTTTCCCACAAGTCGAGCTTCATAGACGGTAACATTACCGTCCACGTCCGTCTTCTTCTTAAAGATCCATTTATCTCAATGGCTTGCCGATCATCAAGCAAGTCCACCAAAGTCCATACTTTGTTCTGATACATGGATCCTATCTCGGATTTCATGGCTTCTAACCATTTGTCGGAATACGGGCCCACCATCGCTTCTCCATAGCTCGTAGGTTCATTGTTGTCTAACAACATGATATCCAAGACGGGATTATCGTACCACTCAAGAGTAGTACATATCCTTGTCGACCTACGGGGTTCGATAGCAACTTGATCCAAAGCTTCATGATCACTATCATTAACTTCCTATTCAACAGATGTAGGCTCCACAGAAAACATCTTTCTGTGTTGCATCACTCTCTGGTTGAAATAAAGGTTCGACAACCTCATCAAGTTCTATCTTCCTCCCACTCAATTCTTTCGAGAGAAACTCCTTCTCGAGAAAGGACCCGTTCTTAGCGACAAACAATTTGCCCTCGGATCTGAGATAGAAGGTATACCCAACTGTCACCTTTGGGTATCCTATGAAGATGTGTTTGTCCGCTTTGGGTTCGAGCTTCTCCGGCTGAAGCCTTAAGCATCGCAGCCCCAAACATTACAAAACGACAACTTTGGTTTCTTGCCAAACCAATGTTCACACGATGTCGTCTCAACGGACTTAGATGGTGTCCTATCTAAAGTGAATGCAGCTGTCTTTAACGCGTAACCTCAAAATGAAAACGGTAGATCGGTAAGAGACATCATAGATCGCACCATATCTCATAAGGTTCGATTACGACGTCCGGACACACCATTACCCTGTGGTGTTCCAGGTGGCTTCAACTGTGAAACAATTCCACAATGTCTTAAGTGTTTGCCAAACTCATAACTCAGAAATTCTCATTGATCAGATCACAGGAATTTGATCTTCTTGTTACGATGATTCTTAACTTCACTCTGAAATCGCTTGAACTTTTAAACGTTTCAGACTTGTGCTTCATTAAGTAAATATACCTATATCTACTCAAATCGTCAGTGAAGATGAGAAAATAGCGATATCCACTGCACGCTTCAATTCTCATTGGATCACATGCATCAGCATGTATGATTTCCAACAAGTCACTTGCCCGTTTCATTGTACCTGATAACGGGGTCTTAGTCATCCTGCCCATGAGGCATGGCTCGCATGTGTCAAGTGATTCAAAATCAAGTGACTCCAAACATCCATCGACATGGAGTTTCTTCATGCATCTTACGCCAACATGACCTAAGCGGCAGTGCCACAAGAAAGTGGTACTATCATTATTAACTCTACATCTTTTGGCGTGAACATGTGTATTACCACGTCCGAGATTCAATGAACCATTCACATAGGGTGCATGACCATGAAAGGTATTATTCATGTAATCAGAATAACCATTATTCCCTAACTTAAATGAATAACCGTATTGCAATGAACATGATCTAATCATATTCATGCTCAACGTAGACACCTGATAACATTTATCTAGGTTCAATACTAATCCCGAAGGCAGATGGAGTGTGCGATGGTGATCTCATCAACTTTGGAAACAATTCCAACACACATCGTCACCTCGCCCTTAGCCAGTCTCCGTTTAGTCCGTAGCTTTTGCTTCAAGTCACCAATAATAGTAACTGAACCGGTATCCAATACCCAGGTGCTACCAGGAGTACTAGTGAGGTACACATTAATGACACGTATAAATTTTGTTGAAGTTGCCAGCCTTCTTATCTACCATGCATTTGGGGTAATCCCGCTACCAGTGACCGATCCCTTTACAATAGAAGCACTTAGTCTCGGGTTTGGGTTCAACCTTGGGTTCCTTCACTGGAGCAGCAACTGGTTTGCCATCCATGAAGTTTCCCTTCTAGCCCTTGCCCTTCTTGAAACCAGTGGTCTTGTTAAACCATCAACACTTGATGCTCCTTCTTGATTTCTACCTTTTGCGGTCTTAAGCACCGCGAACAGCTCTGGGATCAACTCCATCCCTTGCATGTCATAGTTCATCACGAAGATCTAGTAGCTTAGTGATAGTGTCTAGAGAACTCTATCAATCACTATCTTATCTGGAAGTTTAACTCCCACTTGATTTAAGTGATTGTAGCACCCAGACATTCTGAGCACATGCTCACTAGCTGAGCTATTCTCCTCCATCTTGTTGGCAAAAGAACTTGTCAGAGGTCTCTTACCTCTCAACACGGGCATGAGCCTGAAATCCCAATTTCAGCTCTTGGAACATCTCATATGTTCTATGGCGTTCAAAACGTCATTGGAATCCCGATTCTAAGCCGTAAAGTATGGTGCACTAAACTATCAAGTAGTCATCAGGATGTGTCTGTCAGGTGTTCACAACATCCACAGACGATGTTGTAGGGGTTTGCACATCGAGCGGTGTATCAAAGACGTAAGCCTTCTGTGTAGCAGTGAGGACACTCCTCGGACTACGGACCTAGTCCGCATCATTGCTTACAATATCTTTCAACTTAATCTTTCTCTAGGAACGTATTGAAACAGGGAGCTACAACGTGAGCTATTTATCTACAACATATTTGCAAAGACAATTTAGACTATGTTCATGATAATTGAGTTCATCTAATCAGATTATTTAATGAACTCCCACTCAGATAGACATCCCTCTAGTCATCTAAGTAAAACATGATCCGAATCGACTAGGCCGTGTCCGATCATCACGTGAGACGGACTAGTCATCAACGGTGAACATCTCATGTTGATCGTATCTTCTATACGACTCATGTTCGACCTTTCGGTCTTCCGTGTTCCGAGGCCATGTCTGTACATGCTAGGCTCGTTAAGTCAACCTAAGTGTTTCGCATGTGTCCCGAGGCCATGTCTGTACATGCTAGGCTCGTCAACACCCGTTGTATTCGAACGTTAGAATCTATCACACCCGATCATCACGTGGTGCTTCGAAACAACGAACCTTCGCAACGGTGCACAGTTAGGGGGAACACTTCTCTTGAAATTTTAGTGAGGGATCATTTTATTTAAGCTACCGTCGTTCTAAGCAAATAAGATGTAAAACATGATAAACATCACATGCAATCAAATAGTGACATGATATGGCCAATATCATTTTGCTCCTTTTGATCTCCATCTTCGGGGCTCCATGATCATCATTGTCACCGGCATGACACCATGATCTCCATCATCGTGTCTTCTTGAAGTTGTCTCGTCATCTATTACTTCTACTACTATGGCTAACGCTTTAGCAATAAAGTAAAGTAATTACATGACGTTTATGTTGACACACAGGTCATAAATAAATTAAGACAACTCCTATGGCTCCTGCCGGTTGTCATACTCATCGACATGCAAGTCGTGATTCCTATTACAAGAACATGATCAATCTCATACATCACATATATCATTCATCACATCCTTTTGGCCATATCACATCACAAGGCATATGATGCAAAAACAAGTTAGACGTCCTCTAATTGTTGTTGCAAGTTTTTACGTGGCTGCTATAGGTTTCTAGCAAGAACGTTTCTTACCTACGCGAAAACAACAACGTGATACGCCAATTTCTATTTACCCTTCATAAGGACCCTTTTCATCGAATCCGATCTGACTAAAGTGGGAGAGACAGACACCCGCTAGCCACCTTATGCAACTAGTGCATGTCAGTCGGTGGAACCAGTCTCACGTAAGAGTACGTGTAAGGTCGGTCCGGGCCGCTTCATCCCATGATGCCGCCGAATCAAGATAAGACTAGTAACGGCAAGTAAATTGACAAAATCGACGCCCGCAACTGCTTTGTGTTCTACTCGTGCATAGAAACTACGCATAGACCTATCTCATGATGCCACTGTTGGGGAACGTAGCAGAAATTCAAAAAATTTCTACGCATCACCAAGATCAATCTATGGAGTAATCTAGCAACGAGGGAAGGAGAGTGCATCTACATACCCTTGTAGATCGCTAAGCGGAAGCGTTCAAGTGAACGGGGTTGATGGAGTCGTACTCGTCGTGATCCAAATCACCGATGATCCTAGTGCCGAACGGACGGCACCTCCGTGTTCAACACACGTACAGCCCGGTGACGTCTCCTACGCCTTGATCTAGCAAGGGGAGAAGGAGAGGTTGGGGAAGACTCCATCCAGCAGCAGCACGACGGCGTGGTGGTTGTGGAGGAGCGCGGGACTCCAGCAGGGCTTCGCCAAGCACTATGAGAGACGAGGAGGGAGAGAGGTAGGGCTGCGCCAACAGGGAGAGCAAATCACACGTGTTGGGCAGCCCCATATCTCGCGTATATATAGGGGGAGGGGAGGGGCTGCGCCCCCACCTAGGTTTCCACCCCTAGGGGTGGCAGCCAGCCCTAGATACCATCTAGGGGGGCGGCCAAGGGGGGAGAGAGGGGGGCACACCACTAGGTGGGCCTTAGGCCCATCTGAGCCTAGGGTTTCCCCCTTTTCCCTTCTCTCTTCGCCTTGGGCCCTGGTGGGGGGGGGGGGGGCGCACCAGCCCACCTGGGGCTGGTCCCCTCTCACACTTGGCCCACGCAGCCCTCTGGGGCAGGTAGCCCCACCTGGTGGACCCCCGGGACCCTCCCGGTGGTCCCAGTACGTTACCGATAGCACCCGAAACTTTTCTGGTGACCAAAACAGGACTTCCCATATATAAATCTTTACCTCTGGACCATTCCGGAACTTCTCGTGACGTCCGGGATCTCATCCGGGACTCCGAACAACATTCAGTAACTGCGTACATACTTTCCCTATAACCCTAGCGTCATCGAACCTTAAGTGTGTAGACCCTACGGGCTCGGGAGTCATGCAGACATGGCCGAGACAACTCTCCGGTCAATAACCAACAGCAGGATCTGGATACCCATGTTGGCTCCCACATGCTCCACGATGATCTCATCGGATGAACCACGATGTCAAGGATTCAATCAATCCCGTATACAATTCCCTTTGTCTAGCGGTACGATACTTGCCCGAGATTCGATCGTCGGTATCCCGATACCTTGTTCAATCTCGTTACCGGCAAGTCTCTTTACTCGTTCCGTAACACATCATCCCGTGATCAACTCCTTGGTCACATTGTGCACATTATGATGATGTCCTACCGAGTGGGCCTAGAGATACCTCTCCGTTTACACGGAGTGACAAATCCCAGTCTCGATTCGTGCCAACCCAACAGACACTTTCGGAGATACCTGTAGTGTACCTTTATAGCCACCCAGTTACGTTGTGACGTTTGGTACACCCAAAGCACTCCTACGGTATCCGAGAGTTGCACAATCTCATGGTCTAAGGAAATGATACTTGACATTAGAAAAGGTTTAGCATATGAACTACATGATCTTTGTGCTAGGCCTAGGATTGGGTCTTGTCCATCACATCATTCTCCTAATGATGTGATCCCGTTATCAACGACATCCAATGTCCATGGTCAGGAAACCGTAACCATCTATTGATCAACGAGCTAGTCAACTAGAGGCTTACTAGGGACATGGTGTTGTCTATGTATCCACACATGTATCTGAGTTTCCTATCAATACAATTCTAGCATGGATAATAAACGATTATCATGAACAATGAAATATAATAATAATAACTAATTTATTGTTGCCTCTAGGGAATATTTCCAACATTGAAAGGGTGTGCTTTATTAAGTAACCAGTTCTAGTTGTCATAAGGTCAAGGTACAACTCCAAGTCGTCCTGTTACCGAAGATCACGGCTATTCGAATAGATTGACTTCCCTGTAGGGGTGCACCTCATTCCCCAACACGCCCAATCCCCTTTGTCCGGACACACTTTTCTGGGTCATGCCGGCCTCGAAAGATCAACACGTCGCAGCCCTACCTAGGCACAACAGAGAGGTCAGCACATCGGTCTAAATCCTATGGCGCAGGGGTCTGGGCCCATCGCCCATTGCACACCTACACGTTGTGAGGGCGGCCGGAAGCAGAACTAGCCCCCTTAATACAAGAGCAGGCTTACGGTCCAATCCGGCGCGCGCCGCTCAGTCGCTGACGTCACGAAGGCTTCGCCTGATACCACGACATCGAGTGCCCATAACTGTCCCCGCGTAGTTGGTTAGTGCGTATAGGCCAGTGGCCAGACTCAGATCAAATACCAAGATCTCGTTAAACGTGTTATCTTGAAGTAACCACGAACGCCGACCAGGCCCAGGCCCACCTCTCTCCTAGGTGGTCTCAACTTGCCCTATCGCTTCGCCACAAAGATCAACACAGAGGGCCATCAGGAAAGTATGTCCTTCCAGCCCCCAATTCGTGAATCAACCGCGGGTACTCAACGAGTTGACCCGACTTTAGTCACAACATATTTCATGTGTAATATGTATAGTATATACCCGTGATCAACACCCGACGTGATCACAGCCCGATAGTATAGCATGGCGAACAGACAAGAATGTAGGGCCACTGATGATAAACTAGCATCCTATACTAAGCATTTAGGATTGCAGGTAAGGTATCAATGATACTTCTCCAACATATCTATAATTTTTGATTGCTCCATGCTATATCATCTACTGTTTTGGACATTACTGGGCTTTATTATCCACTTTTATATTATTTTTGGGACTAACCTATTAACCGAAGGCCCAACCCAGAATTGTTGTTTTTTGCCTGTTTTAGGGTTTCGAAGAAAAGGAATATCAAACGGAGTCCAAATGGAATGAAACCTTCGGGAACGTGATTTTCTCACCGAATACAACTCAGGAGACTTGGACCCTACGTCAAGACACGTAACAGGAGCCCACGAGGTAGGGGGCGCGCCTACCCCCCCAGGCGCACCCTCCACCCTCGTGGGGCCCCTGTTGCTCCACCGACGTACTTCTTCCTCATATATATACCCACGTACCCCAAACGGTCAGATACGGAGCCAAAACCCTAATTCCACCGCTGTAACTTTCTGTATCCACGAGATCCCATCTTGGGGCCTGTTCCAGAGCTCCGCCGGAGGGGGCATCGATCACGGAGGGCTTCTACATCAACACCATAGCCTCTCCGATGAAGTGTGAGTAGTTTACTTCAGACCTACGGGTCCATAGTTAGTAGCTAGATGGCTTCTTCTCTCTTTTTGGATCTCAATACAATGTTCTCCCCCTCTCTTGTGGAGATCTATTCGATGTAATCTTCTTTTTGCGATGTGTTTGTTGAGACCGATGAATTGTGGGTTTATGATCAAGTCTATCTACGAATAATATTTGAATCTTCTATGAATTCTTTTATGTATGATTGGTTATCTTTGCAAGTCTCTTCGAATTATCAGTTTGGTTTGGCCTACTAGATTGATCTTTCTTGCAATGGGAGAAGTGCTTAGCTTTGGGTTCAATCTTGCGGTGTCCTTTCCCGGTGACAGTAAGGGCAGCAAGGCACGTATTGTATTGTTGCCATCGAGGATAACAAGATGGGGTTTTCTTCATATTGCATGAGTCTATCCCTCTACATCATGTCATCTTGCTTAAGGCGTTACTCTGTTTTTAACTTAATACTCTAGATGCATGCTGGATAGCGGTCGATGAGTGGAGTAATAGTAGTAGATGCAGGTAGGAGTCGGTCTACTTGTCTCGGATGTGATGCCTATATACATGATCGTACCTAGATATTCTCATAACTATGCTCAATTCTGTCAATTGCTCAACAGTAATTTGTTCACCCACCGTGGAATACTTATGCTCTCGAGAGAAGCCACTAGTGAAACCTATGGCCCCCGGGTCTATATTTATCCTATTAATCTCCTACTACTTAGTTATTTACTTTGCTATTTACTTTGCCTTTATTTTACTTTGCATCTTTATCATAAAAATACCAAAACTATTATCTTATCATATCTATCAGATCTCACTCTCGTAAGTGGCCCTATAGGGATTGACAACCCCTATTTGCGTTGGTTGCGAGGATTTATTTGTTTTGTGCAGGTACGAGGGACTCGCACGTAGCCTCCTACTGGATTGATACCTTGGTTCTCAAAAACTGAGGGAAATACTTATGCTACTTTGTTGCATCATCCCTTCCTCTTCGGGGAAAACCAACGCAGTGCTAAAATAGGTAGCAAGAAGGATTTCTGACGCCGTTGCCGGGGAGGCCTACGCAAAAGTCAACATACCAAGTACCCATCACATACCCTTATCTCCCGCATTACATTATTTTCCATTTGCCTCTCGTTTTCCTCTCCCCCCAATTCACCCTTGTTGTTTTATTCGCACTCTCTCTCTATCCTCCCTCTCTACTTGCCTCTTTTTGTCCGCTGGACTTTTTGTTTGCTTGTGTGTTAGTTTGCTTGTTTGTCGCGATGGCTCTACCTAAATTTGGTGACCTTCACCTTAAAAGGTTAGAAGAAATCAAAAATAATGTTAGGAGTTTCATGGTTTTGCAATTTGAACATAATAGTTTCTTCAGAAACGAGCTTAAAGAACAGAAAAGTTTTATGAGTTTTATGAATAAAGAGCTTGATGATATTTCTAAAGAATTCGATGGTTTAAGATCCCAACTTGCTCATCTTGAGAAATTAACTACTGAAATTTCGGATAAGCAGGCTACCCTAGTTAATAAGATGGCCGCTAAACCGAGTTGCTATGAAAATAATGATGAAGATCTAAAAGTTATTGATGTGTCCCTATTAAATCTTTGTTTTGCAATATGAATCTTGATAATGATGGGACTGAATATGATCCACCTTTACCTATAAGGCGTTCCAAGAATTCTGAATCTTTTGATCTTGATGCTAAATTTGATAAATGTGTGATTGAAGAAATTAAAACCCTAGATGTTGCTAAACCCACTATTATGGATTTCAAGGAATTTAACTATGAAAATTGCTCTTTGATTGATTGTATTTCCTTGTTGCAATCCGTGCTAAATTCTCCTCACGCTTATAGTCAAAATAAAGCGTTTACTAAACATATTGTTGATGCCTTGATGCAATCTTGTGAAGAAAAACTTGAATTGGAAGTTTCTATCCCTAGAAAACTTTATGATGAGTGGGAACCAACTATTAACATTAAAATTAAAGATCATGAATTCTATGCTTTATGTGATTTGGGTGCTAGTGTTTCCATGATTCCAAAGACTTTGTGTGATTTGTTAGGTTTCCGTGATTTTGATGATTGCTCCCTAAACTTGCACCTTGCGGATTCCACTATTAAGAAACCTATGGGAAGAATTAATGATGTTCTTATTGTTGCAAATAGGAATTATGTGCCCGTAGATTTTATTGTTCTTGACATAGATTGCAATCCTTCATGTCCTATTATTCTTTGTAGACCTTTCCTTACAACGATTGGTGCAATTATTGATATGAAGGAAGGAAATATTAGATTCCAATTTCCATTAAGGAAAGGCATGTAACACTTTCCTAGAAAGAAAATTAAGTTACCTTATGAATCTATTATGAGAGCCACTTATGGATTGCCTACCAAAGATGGCAATACCTAGATCTATTCTTGCTTGTTATGCCTAGCTAGGGGCGTTAAACGATAGCGCTTGTTGGGAGGTAACCCAATTTTATTTTTATTCCTTGCTTTTTGCTCCTGCTTAGTAATAAATAAATTATTTAGCCTCTGTTTTGGTTGTGTTTTTCTGTGTTTAATTAGTGTTTGTGCCAAGTAGAACCGTTGGGAAGACTTGGGGAAAGTCTTGTTGAACTTGCTGTAAAAAACAGAAACTTTAGCGCTCACGAGAACTGCTGTCATTTTTATTTGGAAAGTGCTATTTAGTTAATTTATTTTGCATATGATTAATAGATAAATTCCTCACGTCCAGAAATTTATTTTAGAATTTTGGGGGTTCCAGATCTTGCGCTAGCTACAGATTACTACAGACTGTTCTGTTTTTGACAGATTCTGTTTTGCGTGTGTTGTTTGCTTATTTTGATGAATCTATGGCTAGTAAATTAGTTTATAAACCATAGAGAAGTTGGAATACAGTAGTTATAACACCCATATAAATAAATAATGAGTTCATTACAGTACCTTGAAGTGGTCTTTTGTTTTCTTTCGCTCGGAGCTCACGAGATTTTCTACTTTAAGTTTTGTGTTGTGAAGTTTTCAAGTTTTGGGTAAAGATTTGATGGATTATGGAACAAGGAGTGGAAATAGCCTAAGCTTGGGGATGCCCATGGCACCCCCAAGATAATCTAAGGACACCTAAAAGCCAAAGCTTGGGGATGCCCCGGAAGGCATCCCCTCCTTCGTCTACTTCTATCGGTAACTTTACTTGGAGCTATATTATTATTTACCACATGATATGTGTTTTACTTGGAGCGTCTTGTATGATTTGAGTCTTTGCTTATTAGTTTACCACAATCATCCTTGCTGTACACACCTTTTGAGAGAGACATACATGATTTGGAATTTGTTAGAATACTCTATGTGCTTCGCTTATATCTTTTGAGTTATATAATTTTGCTCTAGTGCTTCACTTATATATTTTAGAGCACGGTGATGGATTTGTTTTATAGAAACTATTGATCTCTCATGCTTCACTTAGATTATTTTGAGAGTCTTAATAACATGGTAATTTGCTTAAAATCCTAATATGCTTGGTATGCAAGATTAATAATAAAACTTTCTTATGAGTGTGTTGAATACTAAGAGAAGTTTGATGCTTGATGATTGTTTTGAGACATGGAGGTAATAATATCAAAGTCATGATAGTTGAGTAGTTGTGAAATTGAGAAATAATTGTGTTGATGTTTGCAAGTCCCGTAGCATGCACGTATGGTAAACGTTATGCAACAAATTTGAAACATGAGGTGTTATTTGATTGTCTTCCTTATGAGTGGTGGTCGGGGACGAGCGATGGTCTTTTCCTACCAATCTATCCCCCTAGGAGCATGCGCGTAGTACCGAGGTTTTTGATGACTTGTAGATTTTTGCAATAAGTATGTGAGTTCTTTATGACTAATGTTGAGTCCATGGATTATACACACTCTCACCCTTCCATCCTTGCTAGCCTCTTCGGTACCGTGCATTGCCCTTTCTCACATTGAGAGTTGGCGCAAATTTCGCCGGTGCATCCAAACCCCGTGACATGATACGCTCTTTCACACATAAACCTCCTTATATCTTCCTCAAAACAGCCACCATACCTACCTATTATGGCATTTCCATAGCCATTCCGAGATATATTGCCATGCAACTTTCCATCATTCCGTTCATCATGACACATTCATCATTGTCATATTGCTTAGCATGATCATGTAGTTGACATAGTATTTGTGGCAAAGCCACTGTTCATAATTCTTTCATACATGTCACTCTTGGTTCATTGCATATCCCGGTACACCACCGGAGGCATTCATATAGAGTCATCTTTGTTCTAGTATCGAGTTGTAAATAAATAGAAGTGTGATGATCATCATTTTCTAGAGCATTGTCCCAAGTGAGGAATATAAAAAAAGAGGAAAGGCCATAAAAAAAGAGAAGGCCAAAGAAAAAAAATGAGAGAAAAAGAGAGAAGGGACAATGTTACTATCCTTTGCGACACTTGTGCTTCAAAGTAGCACCATGTCTTCATAGTAGAGAGTCTCTCATGTTATCACTTTCATATACTAGTGGGATTTTTTTTCATTATAGAACTTGGCTTGTATATTCCAACAATGGGCCCCCTCAAGTGCCCTAGGTCTTCGTGAGCAAGCAAGTTGGATGCACACCCACTAGTTTCTTTTGTTGAGCTTTCATATATTTATAGCTCTAGTGCATCCGTTGCATGGCAATCCCTACTCCTTGCATTAACATCAATCGGTGGGCATCTCCATAGCCCATTGATTAGCCTCGTTGATGTGAGACTTCCTCCTTTTTGTCTTCTCCACATAACCCCCTCATTATATTCTATTCCACCTATAGTGCTATGTCCATGGCTCGCGCTCATATATTACGTGAAAGTTTATAGGTTTGAGATTACTAAAGTATGAAACAATTGCTTGGCTTGTCATCGGGGTTGTGCATGATGATAGCATTGTTGTGTGACGAAAATGAAACATGACTAAACCATATGATTTTGTAGGGATGAACTTTCTTTGGCCATGTTATTTTGAGAAGACATAATTGCTTAGTTAGTATGCTTGAAGTATTATCATTTTTATGTCAATATGAACTTTTGTCTTGAATCTTTCGGATCTGAATATACATACCACAATTAAGAAGAATTACATTAAAATTATGCCAAGTAGCACTCCGCATCAAAAATTCCGTTTTTATCATTTACCTACTCGAGGACGAGCAGGAATTAAGCTTGGGGATGCTTGATACGTCTCCAACGTATCTATAATTTTTGATTGCTCCATGCTATATTATCTACTGTTTTGGACATTATTGGGCTTTATTATCCACTTTTATATTATTTTTGGGACTAACCTATTAACCGGAGGCCCAGCCCAGAATTGCTGTTTTTTGCCTGTTTTAGGGTTTCGAAGAAAAGGAATATCAAACGGAGTCCAAACGGAATGAAACCTTCGGGAACGTGATTTTCTCACCGAATACAACTCAGGAGACTTGGACCCTACGTCAAGACACGTAACAGGAGCCCACGAGGTAGGGGGCGCGCCTACCCCCCCAGGCGCACCCTCCACCCTCGTGGGGCCCCTGTTGCTCCACCGACGTACTTCTTCCTCATATATATACCCACGTACCCCCAAACGATCAGATATGGAGCCAAAACCCTAATTCCACCGCCATAACTTTCTGTATCCACGAGATCCCATCTTGGGGCCTGTTCCGGAGCTCCGCCGGAGGGGGCATCGATCACGGAGGGCTTCTACAAACACCATAGCCTCTCCGATGAAGTGTGAGTAGTTTACTTCAGACCTACGGGTCCATAGTTAGTAGCTAGATGGCTTCTTCTCTCTTTTTGGATCTCAATACAATGTTCTCCCCCTCTCTTGTGGAGATCTATTCGATGTAATCTTCTTTTTGCGATGTGTTTGTTGAGACCGATGAATTGTGGGTTAATGATCAAGTCTATCTATGAACAATATTTGAATCTTCTCTGAATTCTTTTATGTATGATTGGTTATCTTTGCAAGTCTCTTCGAATTATCAGTTTGGTTTGGCCTACTAGATTGATCTTTCTTGCAATGGGAGAAGTGCTTAGCTTTGGGTTCAATCTTGCGGTGTCCTTTCCCGGTGACAGTAAGGGCAGCAAGGCACGTATTGTATTGTTGCCATCGAGGATAACAAGATGGGGTTTTCTTCATATTGCATGAGTCTATCCCTCTACATCATGTCATCTTGCTTAAGGCGTTACTCTGTTTTTAACTTAATACTCTAGATGCATGCTGGATAGCGGTCGATGAGTGGAGTAATAGTAGTAGATGCAGGTAGGACTCGGTCTACTTGTCTCAGACGTGATGCCTATATACATGATCATACCTAGATATTCTCATAACTATGCTCAATTCTGTCAATTGCTCAACAGTAATTTGTTCACCCACTGTAGAATACTTATGCTCTCGAGAGAAGCCACTAGTGAAACCTATGGCCCTCGGTTCTATCTTTATCATGTTAATCTCCTACTACTTAGTTATTTACTTTGCTATTTACTTTGCCTTTATTTTACTTTGCATCTTTATCATAAAAATACCAAAAATATTATCTTATCATATCTATCAGATCTCACTCTCGTAAGTGGCCCTATAGGGATTGACAACCCCTATTTGCGTTGGTTGCGAGGATTTATTTGTTTTGTGCAGGTACGAGGGACTCGCGCGTAGCATCCTACTGGATTGATACCTTGGTTCTCAAAAACTGAGGGAAATACTTACGCTACTTTGCTGCATCATCCCTTCCTCTTCGTGGAAAACCAACGCAGTGCTAAAAGAGGTAGCAATCAACAGCTGGAGCAACAATGACAGGCTATGCATCAGAATAGGATTAACGGAAAGCAGTAACATGCTACACTACTCTAATGCAAGCAGTAGAGAGAAGAGTAGGCGATATCTGGTGATCCAAGGGGGGGCTTGCCTGCAAGCTCTATTGCACAAGAAGGGTTGTCGGTGACGTATTCGTACTTGGTGGCATCAGCGCCGGTCTCAGGGTCTACCGGGGAAGAAGAGGGGGGAAGAAACAGTAAATACGAAGCAAACAAAGCATCCCAAAACATAACGAGGCAAAACGCGGGGCTAGGTATGCCCTAACGCCGTAGGAGGTGATACCGGCGAAGGGGGGAAACATCCGGGAAAGTATCCCCGGTGTTCCGCGTTTTCGGATAGATGAACCGAAGGGGAAAAGTTGCGTGTTTGCTATGCTAGGGATGTGTGGTGGACGAATGGGCTGCGTATCCGGATTCGTCTCGTCGTTCTGAGCAACTTTCATGTACAAAGTTTTTCCATCCGAGCTACAATTTATTTTATATTAATTTTAAAAGAATTAAATCATTTTTAGGATTTAATTAATTATTTTAATTCAAAAATTAAATGTTAAATTGCTATGGGTACACAGAAGTGTACCCACAGATGGGCTTGTGTGGCTGACCAGTAGGCCCAGTTGACTTGGTCAACTGCCCAGTCAGCAGAGGCTGACTGACGGGGCCGGTCAAAGTCAACGACCAAGTCAGCATTGACCGTTGACTGGTCAAATTGACCAGTGGGTCCCGGTTGTCAATGACCTAGGTCAACTAAACAGGATTAATTAATTTAACTAAGTGATTAGGTTAATCAATCTTAATTAGTTAATTTAAACAATGTTAATTAAGTTAATTAATTATTATTTTAATTATTTTTTATAAATTCCTTTTTTATTTTTCGTTCTGAGGGGTGGGGCCCTCCTGTCATTGACCCCAGGGGCCTTAACGGGCATGGGCGCTAGCGGATCGGGCGACGGGCGCTGGGACATGCGGGTGCGAGCGAAGGCCGCGGCCAATGCGCGGGCGTGGTCGTGGACGTCGCGCCACAGCGCGAGCGGGCATGGGGAGGGGTCGAAGCGCGCGGCTGTGGGGTGGTGGCTGCGGACTCGGTGCGGCAGCAGGCGTGAGATGGCGCGAGGGGGCAGCAGCAGGGTCACGGTGGCGATCGCGGAGCCGCGGGGAGGAGGTCGTGGCCGTGAGCGCGTGCGTGCGAGGGAGAGAAGATGAGAGGGTGAGCTCACGGGGGCCGTAGGGATTTAGGCAGCGGGGCGTGGGGTGGACGACGAGGACAAGGCGACGACGAAGAGGACGGCGAGGCGGTGACGTGGTCGGCGACGAGGTGGCCGTGGCGGAGGCGTTCCGCACGGTGTCGAGGCGGCGGGGATGGTCGATGGGGCCGGGGCGCCGTGGGGAGGTTCGTTCCCCCAATCTGGATCGGGGAAGTGGAGAGAGACATGGGGGTTGTGGGGAGGAGGAGTGGGGCGACCGGTAGTTAGGGTTACGGGTGAGGGGGTTATGGAGGGGCGGCTGGGCCGGCCTGGTTGGCCCGATGGCCTGCTGGGCCGAGGCCTGGTGGGGGGGGGTCCTCCTCTTTTTTTCTGATTTTTTATTTTCTATTTAATTTTAGTTTCCTCTTAGTTTCTGTTTTATAAAAATTATCACTAGTACCTAAACTGGCATTTATAATTATACTACTGCCATAGTAATTATTAACCCAAAACAAAATAGTTTAATATTTAATAAAACCCAATATGTATTTATTTAATTGTTTTAACTACTGTTTTAATTACCTAAGTGCATTTAAACCTTTCATAACAATGTGGTTTCTCCACCATTACTACTTACGCATTAATTGGCTCACCCGAACATTTTACTTTTAATATTTGAAAACTTTCATTGTTTGCGTTGATTTTGAATTTGAATTTTGAATCGGTTTTTGAACTAACTCGAGATTAAGTACAGTGACAGAGGTGATATGGCATCATTAACGGGGGATTACTGTAGCCTAATTATCCGGGCGTCACAATTCTCCTCCACTACAAGAAATCTCGTACCGAGATTTAAGAGGGGAAGGGATTTGGCTACAAAATTCTAACGAGCGTCCTCGAACTTGGTTGCTCTTCTCGAAGCGGCCGATCCATTACGTTGATGTCTTCATTTCTCTGCTTCTGGTCATCATGATGAAGTCGGCATCCTTTCTTCAGGAACTCCATCGTACTTACGTAAGAATAAAGGGTGGTTATTCTAGAAGAACAGACCTCTGCAAGGTTGACTATCTAGTTGATATCATCGGGGAAGGTGGCGGAAAGTAACTCTCGAATTGAAACTTAAGAAAATTTCGAGAGCAAAATAAAGAGGTATCATGGGAAGTTTCAAGCGGGCAGGCAATCGTTCGATGCCTGAAACAGGGCGTGACAGGGGTTCCAAGGAATGGGAATAAGTATTGTGTTTGATACCAGAATTGATGATCCTCTCGAAAGGTGGATCGTGAATTACATACAAGGTCACGCGCGAGGAATAAAGGTTTCGATCCTGGGACCTGTGGGTTATGGGCCCACCATGTGGGTTAAAAGTAGGAGGAGCAATGACATCTTGCACGGTCATGATAGCAAGGCATGTCAGAGGGTAGCCTGTCAGTTATGTCGGCAACAACATCAGTACCAAGGGCGAGGGACGAAGAGAACCATTTTCCTGCTCGTTAAACGAGGCGGACTAATAGGCAAGGTTCTCGTCCATCAGTGGCTACCGGAATGTCATCAAAAATAGTAACAGGGTCTTGCTGACAGAGTTGTACCGCAAGGTGTTTACATAAGCAGTGAATTATTACTGCTTAGATCATATAGATCACAAGAAAGATTAAACAAAACAATGGAAAGGAATATGTGTTTAAACACATATTTTAGGGGTATACCCTTCCCAAGGACAAGCAGAGCATGATATCCATGACATGATATGATGTAGAAAACTCTTTAGGTAAGGGGAGAGAAATTTCATGACATTACCCATACAGCGGTGTTTGGATAATTGAGCAGGAAACATTTAACATTGGGCTTCAAATGTTCTTGTTGAAAATTGGAGTACCACAGACATGCTTCGATATAGCATTGACATGGTCACCGGGTAAAGATCAGACTTTGGATACACAAAGGATCCATCAGGAACAACTTATAGAATAAGTCTTACAATTTCCTCATGGAAGAATGGCTAACCTTGCTAAAAAGGAAACTATAACAATAGGACCTCCAGGCAGGTATGTTAGGATGACATCACCTTATTGGATTAAAGTCCAATGTTCTAACTCTTGGGAATATGTCTCAACCATCATATCTGACCGAGATTCAGGTCCGATTGGTGTCAGGATACCCCAGACTCAGGATGCCTCAGAAGAAAAGGTGCAACTCAAATTGACGAGATGACATTGTAAGATGCTCAGGAAATGAACTATGGAAGCAAGTTCTGAATCATGAGTTCATCATTAAACCAAGGAGAGGATGAGGAGGTGGCTGATGAACTCAGCGACAATGAGTCGAGATTTCCAAAAGATGGATTCCCAGCAGTATTCGAACAAGGAGATAACATTTGTCAGATCAAATGATATAATGAGGTATGCTCGAGGAAAACATACACAGTTAATCATTGTTTGAAAGGTGCACCCGAAATATGCGCTTAGGTAGCATGATCAATATTAGAATGGTGATTCGATAACCAATGGTCTAAGAATGAAATGAAATATCGACCATTAACTTCAAAGCAATAGGGTTGCTAGAAGTTTTGAAGTCGCACATCATAGTTCAATGGTCGGTTTTCCGGTTAGAATCAACACGGGGACCAAGGAATGAACGGATATGGCAAGAAGTATCACCTGTATCAATATCTCTTAAGAGGTGGCGAAAATCTCACGACTTTCTTGACATAAAAGATGGTAATACTTCCAAGGTAATGAAGAACAACTATTGGATAGCTGGCGAAAGGGGGATGTGCTGCAAGGCGATTAAGTTGGGTAACGCCAGGGTTTTCCCAGTCACGACGTTGTAAAACGACGGCCAGTGAATTGTAATACGACTCACTATAGGGCGAATTCAATATATATATCTTGGAAGAGCTAAGGATGTTGAAGATGATCACGACACAATGGTCGAAAGATTTCATGAAGATGTAATCGATCATCGGTGACATCAAGCAAAAGGGAGGGTGAAGCGAAAGTTATCAGAACCATGGGTATGAAAACAAACTCGAAATCAAGTTTGCTATACAAGGAGAAATGATATGACAAGGAAGATCGACGTAAGATTAGCTCATGGTCGAAATTTGTGCTCCGTGAAGAAGGACCAAGTAGCATAGTTAAAATTTAGCATGATAATGATATAGCCGATTAGGCTAGGAATGACTTAAGGATTATTAAACTCATAAGCAACAAAAATTACTTAGGGTTATCGAATCGGAGTGCGGACTCAATTCACTATTCGGTGTTCTCGGTTAACGACAACCCAGGACCCAGGAAAATTGGAATCAGTGAGAAATAACAGTTGATGTAGAACCCATAAGAAGTTATGCAATTCCATGATATTCTCACGATACCAGTGTGTAATACTCAATGGTAGATCAAAGTAAAGGTTGAATAGATGTATTGATCTGCAGAAGACAAGTACTTTAACTTGTCTGAGAAATGGAATCAAGGAGAAAATGTGGTCGGGACCATGATTGCAAAGGATCAATACATAGATACCATATGATATCATATCAAGGAAATAGTTATTATTACAAGAAGCTTCTATGATAGGATCTACTTCGTGTCCATGGGCATGAACACAAAGTTCAAGGTCGACTCCCACTTCTCAAATGCTTAACCTTTCATTCACTTCTCAGTTTTCGAAGAAGTTGTAGTGTTTAAATTTTATTTAGCAAAACACCAGAAGAGTATGACTCATGATAACTCTCGGGTTTACACAGATTAAGGAAAGGTATAGGTTAATCCCATCGGGTTATCTTGGGAACATATACCACAAGTTCAATAGTAAATAACACAAGTTCAATAGTAGAGCATTGTTGACAAAAACAGAGGATACAATTTACCAAAGGCATTATGTATCCGAGGAAAGGCTCACAAGCTTATTGAATATGAAGGACGTTGCCGGATAAATTTCCGACAAAGGGACTGATGGTCCACAAGGGATCTGATGTGAGCATGTGTACTTAACCAGAGGAAGAAAAAACACAAGGAGATCAGATTATAGAAACAACTGACTAACTCAGAGCTCAAATGCAAAGGAATTATGAATTCCAAGACAAGGGTTCAGAAGTAAAGCTCTGATTAGGGAAGGATAAGTAGAATAGCCTTAGGGGTACAATCGATGGCAATTTGCTTGGTCGAGATCCAGCTTATGTTTAAGATGACATCTGAGCCAGAAGGATAATTTATAAGGATCAACTAATGATTGCATGCATTCACAGACAATAATTCATTAGGATCAAAATGGAAGGACAAGGGATGTCAATGAAGACTACTAGACATATGGAATTAACCATAATGCAAGCAGGCAAGAATTCCAAGGGTAATAGTCCGCTGAGGATTTTTGGAAGACCGAATAGCATTCAAAGAATTTTGTGAAACACATGATCAACTGGGGTTGAACAAGTCCTCGATAAGTGTGAGGAATTATCCGTAGGGGTATTTCTGCGACAAGGAGCTGCAATGCGGTGGGCACAAAGGATTCTCGAATTATCGAAGAATTTTTAGGGTATCAAGTAATAATAGGGGCAACTGGGAACAAAGGTATGAACGACAAGTGTAAGCAGTTACCCATAAGGATTTATCGGTGGTCGGGAATATCAAAAGTGGTGGTCACAAAGTCTAGAGAGAATATCGGAGAGTATCTTTGGAATCTTCTGGTGAAGGAGACGATCATCGGTAATAAGGTGCTCTCTGGGTGAAAGTGATCACAAGATCCTAATTTTAGATTTAGCAAAATTCATTTAACCCAAATAGAAAAGAGATCAGAGTCCCAGAGTATAGATCGAGGAGTAAAAGATCCTAATACCACCCAATGGCGATGTGGGCCCATGGGCCGCACAGCCAAGTTAGTAAAACAATTTTCACTGACTAGATTCGACTTCGGCGAAGGAGTGTAGAAGGGGGATTCCTACATGCAGTCAGCTCTGATACCAACTTGTGACGCCCCTGATTCAATCGTACACTAATCATACACGCAAACGTGTACGATCAAGATCAGGGACTCACGGGAAGATATCACAACACAACTCTACAAATAAAATAAGTTATACAAGCGTCATATTACAAGCCAGGGGCCTCGAGGGCTCGAATACAAGAGCTCGATAATAGACGAGTCAGCGGAAGCAACAATATCTGAGTACATACATAAGTTAAAGAAGTTTGCCTTAAGAAGGCTAGCACAAACTGGGATACAGATCGAAAGAGGCGCAGGCCTCCTGCCTGAGATCCTCCTAAACTACTCCTGGTCGTTGTCGGCGGCCTGCACATAGTAGTAGGCACCTCCAGTGTAGTAGGAGTCGTCGTCGATGGTGGCGTCTGGCTCCTGGACTCCATCGTCTGGTCGCAACAATCGGGTATAGAAAGGGGGGAAAGAGGGAGCAAAGCAACCGCGAGTACTCATCCAAAGTACTCGCAAGCAAGGAGCTACACTACATATGTATGCATTGGTATCAAATGGAAAAGGGGTATCATATGTGGACTGAACTGCAGAATGCCGGAATAAGAGGGGGATAGCTAGTCCTATCGAAGACCACGCTTCTGGCCACCTCCATCTTGCAGCACGTAGAAGAGAGTAGAAGGTAAGTTCACCAAGTATCATCGTGTAGCATAATTCTACCCGGCGATCCTGTCCTCGTTGCCCTGTTAGAGAGCGATCACCGGGTTGTATCTGGCACTTGAAAGGGTGTGTTTTATTAAGTAACCGGTTCTAGTTGTCATAAGGTCAAGGTACAACTCCAAGTCGTCCTGTTACCGAAGATCACGGCTATTCGAATAGATTAACTTCCCTGCAGGGGTGCACCACATTCCCCAACACGCTCAATCCCCTTTGTTCGGACACACTTTTCTGGGTTATGCCCGGCCTTGGAAGATCAACACGTCGCAGCCCTACCTAGGCACAATAGAGAGGTCAGCACGCTGGTCTAAATCCTATGGCATAGGGGCCTGGGCCCATCGCCCATTGCACACCTGCACGTTGCGAGGGCGGCCGGAAGCAGAACTAGCCCCCTTAATACAAGAGTAGGCTTACGGTCCAATCCGGTGCGCGCCGCTCAGTCGCTGACGTCACGAAGGCTTTGCCTGATACCACGACGTCGAGTGCCCATAACTGTCCCCGCGTAGTTGGTTAGTGCGTATAGGCCAGTGGCCAGACTCAGACCAAATACCAAGATCTCGTTAAATGTGTTATCTTGAAGTAATCGCGAACGCCGACCAGGGCCAGGCCCACCTCTCTCCTAGGTGGTCTCAACCTGCCATGTCGCTTCGCCACAAAGATCCACACAGAGGGCCGTCGGGAAAGTATGTCCTTCCAGCCCCCAATTCGTGAATCAACCGTGGGTACTCAACGAGTTGACCCGACTTTAGTCACAACATATATCATGTGTAATATGTATAGCATATACCCGTGATCAACACCCGACGTGATCACGGCCCGATAGTATAGCATGGCAGACAGACAAGAATGTAGGGCCACTGATGATAAACTAGCATCCTATACTAAGCATTTAGGATTGCAGGTAAGGTATCAACAGCTGGAGCAACAATGACAGGCTATGCATCAGAATAGGATTAACGGAAAGCAGTAACATGCTGCACTACACTAATGCAAGCAGTAGAGAGAAGAGTAGGCGATATCTGGTGATCAAAGGGGGGGCCTGCCTGGAAGCTCTGTTGCACAAGAAGGGTCGTCTGTGACGTAGTCGTACTTTGTGGCATCAGGGTCTTGGGGTCTACCGGGGAAGAAGAGGGGGGAAGAAACAGTAAATACGGAGCAAACAAAGCATCACAAAAGATAACGAGGCATAACGCGGTGCTAGGTATGCCCTAACGCCGTAGGAGGTGATACTGGCGAAGGGGGGAAACATCCGCGAAAGTATCCCCGGTGTTCCGTGTTTTCAGACAGATGAACCGGAGGGGAAAAGTTGCGTGTTTGCTATGCTAGGGATGTGTGGTGGACGAATGGGTTGCGTATCCGGATTCGTCTCGTCGTTCTGAGCAACTTTCATGTAGAAAGTTTTTTCCATCCGAGCTACGGTTTATTTTATATTAATTTTAAAAGAATTAAATAATTTTTCGGATTTAATTAATTATTTTTAATTCGAAAATGAAATGTTAAATTGCTATGGGTACACAGAAGTGTACCCACAGATGGGCTTGTGTGGCTGACCAGTAGGCCCAGTTGACTTGGTCAACTGCCCAGTCAGCAGAGGCTGACTGACGGGGCCGGTTAAAATCAACGGCCCAGTCAGCATTGACTGTTGACTCGTCAAATTTACCAGTGGGTCCTGGTTGTCAATGACCTAGGTCAACTAAACAGGATTAGTTAATTTAATTAGGTGATTAGGCTAATCAATCTTAATTAGTTAATTTAAACAGTGTTAATTAACTTAATTAATTAATTAATTATTATTATCAATTAATTTTTTTTATATAAATTCCTTTTTTTATTTTTCGTTCTGAGGGGTGGGGCCCTCCTGTCATTGACCCCAGGGGCCTTAACGGGCATGGGCGCTAGCGGATCGGGCGACGGGCGCTGGGACATGCGGGTGCGGGCGAAGGCCACGGCCGATGCGCGGGCGTGGTCGTGGACGTCACGCCACAGTGCGAGCGGGCACGAGAAGGGGTCGAAGCGCGCAAGCAGCGCGCGGCTGCGGGGTGGTGGCTGCGGACTCGGGGCGGCAGCAGGCGTGAGACGGTGCGAGGGGGCAGCAGCAGGGTCACGGTGGCGACCGCGGAGCCGCGGGGAGGAGGCCATGGCCGTGAGCACGTGCGTGCGAGGGAGAAAAGAGGAAAGGGTGAGCTCACGGGGGCCGTAGGGATTTAGGCAGCGGGGCGTGGGGTGGACGACGAGGACGAGGCGACGACGAAGAGGATGGCAAGGCGGCGACGTGGTCGGCGACGAGGTGGCCGTGGCGGAGGCGTTCCACGCGGCGTCGAGGCGGCGGGAATGGTCGACGGGGCCGGGGCGCCGTGGGGAGGTTCTGTCCCCCGATCTGGATCGGGGAAGTGGAGAGAGACGTGGGGGTTGTGGGGAGAAGGAGTGGGGCGACCGGTAGTTAGGGTTACAAGTGAGGGGGTTATGGAGGGGCGGCTGGGCCGGCCTGGTTGGCCCGATGGCCAGCTGGGCCGAGGCCTGGGGGGGGGGGGGTCCTCCTCTTTTTTTTTCTGATTTGTTATTTTCTATTTAATTTTAGTTTCCTCCTAGTTTCTGTTTTATAAAAATTATCACTAGTACCTAAACTTGCATTTATAATTATACTACTGCCATAGTAATTATTAACCCAAAACAAAATAGTTTAATATTTAATAAAACCCAATATGTATTTATTTAATTGTTTTAACTACTATTTTAATTACCTAAGTGCATTTAAACCTTTTATAACAATGTGGTTTCTCCACCATTACTACTTACGCATTAATTGGCTCACCCGAACATTTTACTTTTAATATTTGATAACTTTCATTGTTTGCGTTGATTTTGAATTTGAATTTTGAATTGGTTTTTGAACTAACTCGAGATTAACTATAGTGACAGAGGTGACGTAGCATCATTAACGGGGGATTACCGTAGCCTAATTATCCGGGCGTCACAGGGGGGGAGGAGCTCATCCACCGTCAGCGGTGAAGTCGCCATCAGATCGAGGGCATCGCGGCGGGGACACATTTGTTGGCGGAGGAGGCCTTCACAACACTCCAACTCGGTCTACCAGAGGAGATCACCCACCATCGGTCGGCTTCTACACGTCCTATCCATCCATCATCCATCCTTTCCTATCACCAACAACCCCTACGCTCAATCTTTGTTGGGCACCTCTCCCGCCAGACGAACGATGAGGCGATTCCGAAGGTGCGCATCTCTCTCGTCTTCTTTTGTTGGTATGTTGGGTTTGATGCTATGATCTAATGTCTGATGTTGTTTCGTCGATTTTGTGTGTCCAACAGGTGATGGGCCGATACTGGAGGGTGAAAGATCATGTGGCTGGTGCACGTTATTGGTGAGTTGAGCATCTTGTTCCTTGACATTGTGTAGAGTCAATCAAGATTAGCTTCATTTTATGAGCCTCAGATTTGTAGAACATCTTATTGTTCTAGTTCAAATAGCATCTTTTATAAAAGTAAAATTTCAGGGTGTTCTGGGTGGCAACGATAGTAGATTTAGACAATGTGCAACTTTCTCAAAAGATCGAAGACGGGGTTTTATCTTGTAATATTCGAAGTGCAATATTAATTTCCAGTTTTACAAATAAAAACTAATATTGTAGTATTGTTTTTTGATTTTTCCTAGATTTTTAGTTGGTCTTGCTAGTTTTCCATGGCAATTTAAACAAAAATGATGTCCAAAGATAGCAAATTATAAAAAACGGTTTCTAATGGTCACATGGCAAGTCAAACTTTATGTTTACCAAAACACGGTAAATTTATAAAATTTCCAATAGTCACATGGCAATTTTAGATTTGTTTTCCAAATCATTCCAATTATTCAAAAACGTTTCTACTCGTCTAATGCCAATTTTAGATATTTTGTATTTCATAAATCAAGCTATATTTATTAATTTTTGTAACGTGCACCTGGCATGTTTAGAATACTTTGTTTTCTAAAAGATTGCAATTGTAGAAGAATGTTTTGTACCCCTCACATGGAAAAACTATCCATGATAAACCTCCCTCTTTTCAACTTTGCCTAAATTGCCATTTCATGCTTTTTTCACTACCACTTTTTTCTTTCAATTTAATGTACTAGCCCACGTTTTATGTGGAAATTCTACCACAACAAATATCATGGCAACTAAATTATGTTTTGCCCATAGGGTCTCTAGTTGTTTGTTCCATGGCAAGTTAAAAGAGATGCTCCACCTAGGGAGTTTAAGATGTTGGCACATAGCAAATATCATTGCAAATTAATAACGTATGTTGCCCTAATAATAACTTAAAGAAGATTTGTCATTCCAACAAATCATCCTCAATAGTGCTTATTGACATATTGTCGACATAAAAAAGTAATACTTTTACCAATTGTATCATTATTTGTAATGACAACATCTAAGGTGATTTCCTCACTGAGATTTTTAGCTGCACACTCATCTTTTTCATCAGTTGAATCATAATGTTGATCATCTTTATTCCAATCATATTTATCACTTGATGAGCATAGCCAAATAGCCCCCTCTTTAGTTATTGGCCCAAAGTATGAAATACCCTTAAGAAGTTCATACATTTCTATTGCTTTTGTGTGCCAACAAGCTTAATACTTCTGAGAATACTATCATGTCAAACTTTCAATATTATTGTATTTTGGAGTTTTTTGAAAAGCAAAAAAAGAAAGATAAAAAGCAACAAAAGGTGACTCATCTGGACAATGTGCTTGAACTACAAAATCATAATTATGTTATTTTACAACTCAGCGCATTGAACTTTGTAGGCATAGTTGGTTCAAATTTGAACTGGTATGGCAGTATGTTTGAACTTCCTACAACATATACTTTCAAGTGACAATACCAACCAAGACATGCAACAAGAAACGAGTATAACATCCACTGAGAGAGGTCAAGTCCAACTATACCTTCAAGTGTAGTCCAGCAAGGCAGTTTCCTAGTAGACATGTCATCCAGAGAGCAAAGGACTGACGTATGATACATCTCCAATGTATCTATAATTTTTGATTATTCAATGCTATTAAAGTATCAATCTTGGATGTTTTATATACATTTACTAGTAACTTTATATCAGTTTTTGGGACTAACCTATTAACCTAGTGCCCAGTGCTAGTTGTTGTTTTTTACTTTGCGGAATATCAATACCAAACGAAGTCCAAATGCCACGAAACTTTTTGAAGTTTCTTTCTGGTGATATGAGACCCTGGAAGCTTCTGGAGCACACGAGAGGAGGCCTGTGGGGACCACTAGACACCAGGGCGCGCTAGGGGCCTCTGGCGCGCCCTGATGGGCAGTGGGGCCCACAAGCACCCCTTGACCTACCTACGCCTCTATAAATACTCTAAAATCCCCCAAACCCTAAGGGAGTTGACGAAATACTTTTTCCACCGCCGCAAGTTCTAGAACCATGAGATCCAATCTAGAGGCCTTTTCCGGCACTCTTCCGGAGGGGGCAACGATCACAGAGGGTTCTTCATCATCCTTGCTTCCCCTTCGATGATGCGTGAGTAGTTTAGCACAGACCTACGGGTCCGTAGTTAGTAGCTAGATGTCTTCTTCTCTCTTTTTGATCTTCAATACAATGTTCTCCTTGATGTTCTTGGAGATCTATTTGATGTAACTCTTTTTACGATGTGTTTGTTGGGATCCGTTGAATTGTGTGTTTATGATCAGATCTATCCATGAATATTATTTGAGTCTTCTTTGAACTCTTTTATGCACGATTGTTATAGCTTCGTATTTCTTCTCCGATTTATTGGTTTGGTTTGGCCAACTAGATTGATTTATCTTGGCATGGGAAGAGGTGCTTTGTGATGGGTTCAATCTTATGGTGTTCAATCTCAGTGACAGAAGGAGACATGACACGCATGTATCGTTGCTATTAAGGGTAACAAGATGGGGTTTATTCATACGTGAGTTTATCTCGTCTACATCATGTCATCTTGCCTAATGCATCACTCCGTTTTTCCATGAACTTAATACACTAGATGCATGCTGGATAGCAGTCGATGTGTGGGGTAATACTAGTAGATGCATAATTGTTTTAGTCTACTAATCTTGGGCATGATGCCTATATACATGATCATTGCCTTGGATATTGTCATAATTATTTGCTTTTCTATCAATTGTCCAATAGTAATTTGTTTACCCACTGTATGCTATTTTCTCTAGAGAAGCCTCTTGTGAAAACTATGGCCCCGGGGTCTATTTCCTACCATATATTAAAACCAAAAATACCTTACTGCGATTTTAGTTTATTTATTTTATTTTGTGTTTTAGTTAGATCTATTTATCAAATCCCATACAATTTAAGCTATCTCAATACCGTTGAGGGATTGACAACCCCTTCACACGTTGGGTTGCAAGTATTTGTTGTTTATGTGTAGGTGTTGTTTACATAGTGTTGCTTGGTTTTCCTAATGGATTGATAACCTTGGTTTCATAACTGAGGGGAATACTTACCTCTGCTATGCTGCATCATCCCCTCCTCTTCGGGGAAATATCAACGCAAATTACAAGTAGCAACTATTGGAAATATGCTCTAGAGGCAATAATAAAGCGATTATTATTATTGTATTTCCTTAATCATTATAAAGGTTTATTATTCATGCTATAATTGTATTGATCGGAAACTTAAATACATGTGTGAATACATAAACAAATAACAAGTCCCTAGTAAGCCTCTACTAGACTAGCTCGTTGATCAAAAGATGGTTAAGGTTTCCTGACCATAGACATGAGTTGTCGTTTGATAACGGGATCACATCATTAGGAGAATGATGTGATGGACAAGACTCATCCGTTAGCATAGCATATGATCGTTTAGTTTTATTGATATTGCTTTCTTCATGTCAAATACACATTCCTTCGACTATGAGATTATGCAACTCCCAAATACTTGAGGAATACCTTGTGTGCTATCAAACATCACAAGGTAATTAGGTGGTTATAAAGTTGCTCTACATGTATCTCTGAAGGTGTTTGTTGGGTTGGCATAGATCGAGATTAGGATTTGTCACTCCCAGTATCGGAGAGGTATCTCTGGGCCCTCTCGGTAATGCACATCATAATAAGCCCTGCAAGCAATGTGACTAATGAGTTAGTTGCGGGATGATGTATTACGGAACGAGTAAAGAGACTTTCTAGTAACGAGATTGAACTAGGTATGAAGATACCGACGATCGAATCTCGGACAAGTAACATACCGATGACAAAGGGAATAACGTATGTTGTTATTATGGTATGACCAATAAAGATCTTAGTAGACTATGTGGGAACCAATATGAGCATCCAGGTTCCGCTATTGGTTATTGACCGGAGAAGTGTCTCGGTCATGACATAGTTCTCGAACCCGTAGGGTCCGCACGCTTAACGTTCGATGTCGATTTTGTATTATATGAGTTATGTGATTTGGTGACCGAATCTTGTTCGGAGTCCCGGATGAGATCACGGACATCACGAGGAGTCTCTAAATGGTCGAGAGGTAAAGATTCATATATTTGATGATGATATTCGGACACCGGAAGTGTTCGGGGGGTACCGGGTACATTTCGGGGCATCGGAAGGGTTCCGGGCACCCCCCGCAAACTATATGGGCCTAATGGGACAAGAGAGGGACGCACCAGCCCCTATGCGTAGTGCGCCCCCCTATAGGCCGAATAGGAGGAGAAGGAAATGAATAGAAGGGACAAGGAAAGGGGAGGATTCACCCCCTTTCGTTCCCTCCCCCCTTGTAACACCCTCGATGTGACTATATCTCCCACGTGTCGAGGCACGACTTAGAGGCATAATCGCATTGAAGGCATATGTCGCAAGTGAGGTAATCTTCACACCACCCATGTAATATAACAAGGGAAAAAGATACATAGTTGGCTTACAATCGCCACTTCACACAATTACATGAATAAAGCATTACATCATCCAGATACAATCAAGGTCCGACTACGGAACCAAAATAAAAGAAGAACCCCAAATGCAACAAAGGTCCCCGATCGACCCCAACTGGGCTCCACTACTGATCAACTAGAACGGAACAACACAAAGGACAAGATCGTCAACGAGCTCCTCCTGAGCTTGGTTGCGTCATCTGCACGGACTCATTGGCACCTGCAAGCTGGTTTTGAAGTAACTGTGAGCCATGGGGACTCAGCAATCTCGCACCCTCGCGATCAAGACTATTTAAGCTTATGGGTAAGGTAAATGGATGAGGAGTAGCTGCAGCAAGCGACTAGCATATATGGTGGCTAACATACGCAAATGAGAGCGAGAAGAGAAGGCAAAGCACGGTCGATAAAAGTATGATCAAGAAGTGATCCTATAGCAACCTACGCCAAGCATAACTCCAACAACCGTGTTCACTTCCCGGACTCCACCGGAAAGAGACCATCACGGTTACACATGCGGTTGATTCATTTTAATTAAGGTCAACTTCAGGTTTTCTACAACCGGACGTTAAGAAATCCCATCTGCCCATAACCGCGGGCACGACTTTCGAAAGTTCAAATCCCTACAGGGGAGTCCCAACTTAGCCCATCACAAGCTCTCACGGTCAACGAAGGAATAGACCTCCACCCGAGATGTTCCGATCAGACTCGATATCCCGGTACAACAAGACATTTCGATAGGGTAAAACTAAACCAGCAATACCGCCCGAATGTGCCGACAAATCCCGATAGGAGCTGCACATATCTCTTTCTCAGGGCACACTCAGATGAGACATCCTACGAGTAAAACCAACCCTCAAATTGCCCCGAGGTGGCCCCGCAGTCTACTCGGTCGGACCAACACTCAGAGGAGCACTGGCCCGGGGGGGGGGTTAAAATAAAGATGACCCTTGAGTCTGCAGAACCCAAGGGAAAGAAAAGGCTAGGTGGCGAATGGTAAAACCAATGCTGGGCATTGCTGGAAGAGCTTTACTTAAGGCGAACTGTCAAGGGGTTCCCATTATAGCCCAACCGCGTAAGGGACGCAAAATCCGGGAACATAACACCGATATGACGGAAACTAGGGCGGCAAGAGTGGAACAAAACACCAGGCATAAGGCCGAGCCTTCCACCCTTTACCAAGTATATAGATGCATTAATTAAATAAGATAATATAATGATATCCCAACAAGTAAAAAAAAGATGTTCCAACAAGGAACGACCTCCAATCTTCACCTGCAACTAGCAACGCTATAAGAGGGGGCTGAGTAAAGCGGTAACATAGCCAATCAACGGTTTGCTAGGACAATGGTGGGTTAGAGGTTGTCATGGCAATTTAGGAGGCTTGCAAGCAAGTGGTAGGCATCGTAGCATTGGCATAGCAAAAGAGCGAGCAAACTAGCATAACAAAGATAGTAGTGATTTCGAGGGTATGATCATCTTGCCTGCAAAGTTGTCAGAGTTGACTGGATCCTCGAAAGCAAACTCAACGGGCTCCTCGTTAGCGAACTCGTCTCCCGGCTCTACACAAACAAGACAATCAAGCAACAAGGATACAATCAACCATGTGCAAGACCAAGCAATATGATGAAATGATGATATGCTATGCGGGATGCGATGCGGGATGCAAAAAGCAAGATATGACAGGAAATGCATGGACTTGGCCTCAACTTGGAATTCCAAGTGTGCCACTGGAAAGATGAGACGAAATCGCTTGAAAATGATATAAAGAACGCCGGAATCGGAGTTACGGTTTGGAAATGGCGAGCGATTCAAAAATGACACCGGTCTGCGATTCACAGCAAGTAGGCCTCTAAATGCAATGAAATGAACATGCTACAGCACCCAAACAAGACAACAAAATACATGGTAGGGAAGCACTCAAGATGCTTAACAAAAGTCTAGCACTGAGCTACGGCCAATTCAGCCATTAACAGGTTCAAACAAGCATGGCAAAAACGCAAATGGTAAACAGATCTCAAACTTAGTGAAATTAACACTTGTCTGGAATTTCAGATCATATAGCCCTCTTCGGAGCAACAAAACAACATGCTACAGGACCTGAACATGACAAATAAAGACATGGCATGGAGCTACTCAACAAGATTAAGAAAAGTCCCTTAGTGACCTTGGGCCAAAAGGGATCACAAAATATACTAACAAGCACACGAACATAGCTAAAACATAATCAGTTTTCAGACTTGGTGAAAACTGAGACATGCTGAAATTTAACTCACGAAGGCACGTCAACGAGCTCGATGCACTCACCACGGTGCAAGTCATGGCAAGACAAGCATACATCCCTTAATAAGGCACAAAATTCAAGCTAGAAATGGCAAGAACAATGGCATAGCATGCACGGATCAACTACAACAACATCGGCAAAATCGCAAACAAGTTGACGATCTGCCCAGATTCACAATGAAGCAAAAGTAGAGCTCGATTGACTCAATCTAGGGTGCTCCATAATTGCAAACAAAGACATGGATGGATAGATCATAACAATATTAACAAAACTCCTTTACTTATCATCCTCAAAAGAGGCACGGATCACTAGGAAACAGTATGAACATATGGCATCATGAACTAAATAATCCCAGACTTAGTGAAAACTACTAAGTCCCTGAAAACAGATTTAGCAGGTGCACCACTTTGCAAGCTTGCACAAGTCACCACACACATCACAAAAATGCATGGGTTTCACCTCTGGAAAGATAACAAAATCCTTAAAAAAACAAATGTAGGACTCACAGGCATATCATGCACACAATAATCATGGCAAAAATGACAAAAGTCTAAGATGAACTAGCAGATCTGACAATTAACTCACGAAGGCCTCTTCTAACAGCATTTCGGGCATCAAGATGAACTCAAATGAAAATGTTGCAATGGAATGAAATGATGTACTCATCGAGACAAACATTTTTATATACTATATGTCCAAAACGGAGCTACGGATGCGGAGATATAGCCGGTCAAAGGTAGCACAAAAATTAGGGTTCGGAGGAGAAAAGTCAACCGTCAAATTTCAGATCACAGATCTGCACGCTTCCCGAGGCTCGCCGGCGCGCACTGTTCACCGGAGCACGGAAGTCGAGGTTCGTCGGAGAGGAAGAAGACCGGGGCAGCGCCGGGGAGGTCGGAGGAGGCCGGAGCGGCCGAACGGAGGAGGCGGCGGCCGGCGCGGTGGCGCGCGGCGGCCGGGCGGTGGCCCACGGCGGCTGCGGCGGTGGTGGCCCGCGGCGGCGGCGCCCACCGGAGCTGAGGGAGGTGGCGGCGACCGAGGCGAGGAGGCGCGGGGGCGGCTCGGGCTCACGGGGGCCCGATCTGGGCCTCCCGGGCCGCGGCGGCGGCGAGGTGGAGATGCCACGTGGAGGCGAGCCACTGGCTGCGGGCGGCGGCGGGCGTCGGGTCGGACACGTCCGGCGTGGGTCGGACAAGTCCGGCGCTGCGGAGAGGGATTTAGGGTTTCGGGAAGAGGGAGAGATCCGAAATTTGGAATGGGGGCGTATATATAGGCGTAGGAGGAGCTAGGAGAGTCCAAATGAGGTGCGGTTTTCGGCCACGCGATCGTGATCGAACGCTCTAGGGAATGGAGCAGAGTTTGGTGGGTTTTGGGCCAACTTGGAGGGGTGTTGGGCTGCAACACACACGAGGCCTTTTCGGTCCCTCGGTTAACCGTTGGAGTATCAAACGAAGTCCAAATGATACGAAACTTGACAGACGGTCTACCGGTAGTAAACCAAGGCCGCATGACAAGTCTCGGTCCAATCCGGAAATGTTTAACCCCCACACATGAAATAAAGGTAGAAATGACCACCGGAGGAGAATGAAGCGCTGGAATGCAAAACGGACAATGGGGAAAATGCTCGGATGCATGGGACGAGCACGTATGCGAATGAAATGCACATGATGACATGATATGCAATGCATGACACGCAAGCAATGACAAGGCAACAACAGCGAATAACTGGACGACACCTGGCACATCGGTCTCGGGGCATTACAACACTCCACCACTATGAGAGGATCTCGTCCCGAGATCTAGAATGGCACCGGAGGGAAAACGGAAGAGAAAAAGAAGAGGTAAAACTAAGTTGCTTCTTTTACAAACGAGTGAAACCAAAGAACCTTGCAAGGTTGAGCAAATTGAAAGAAAGAAGCAACAACGATGAACGAAGTTGAAAGCACTCCGTTAAGAAAGAGGAATAAGAAAGAACCAATTCGGGTAGCACTCCGGTTAAAAGAGATGAAAGACTTGTTAAGAAGAAAGAACTTTTGCAGAGGACACAACACTCCGGTTAAATGGATAAACCAAGAAAAGATCACGATCCTGACAAAACAAAAATATGGGTTGAAGAGAGCAACATCACAATGCCTCCGGAACAAAAGTAAGAATGGAATGGAATGAACGAAGGGAAACATGATCTTGAGAGAGCACGCTTACAACAAATGCTAGAACGGAGTTGTTGGAAAACCACAATGAAAAGAATAAGCTTGATATGGTCTTATGGAATACATCTCTAATTATGAGGTGACAACCTGCCACTCACGGGAAAAAGAATTGAATTGATATGAACGAGGAGACGAGAAACTTATTTCACCGGGAGGATAAATGAAGAACTTGGGACATTTATAAGCACCATAATTAGCAACAAACCTTATGGAAGGCTTTAGGTGGAATATAACCCAAGGTAACTCCAATGACGAGATTGATGGATTTAAAATACCTCATTCTTAACAATCTATGAATCATGAAACATGAACTCAAATTATCAAGAATGACATAATACCACCTCCAATGATAAGAAAGAAAGAATTGCACTCTGGATAGCAAGATGAAGAATGCTTGAACTCCTCTGAAAAGAATCTCGATGAACGCTTCGAGAAGGAAATAATCTTTGATGAACCCTCATGTATAGCCTCCATGAAGAAACTCCAGTAAAAGAATGGTCAAACGAATGGAAAGAAAAGTTGAAACACAGGTTGAACCCTTGCAATGATTAGATGGATCTTCGTGATGATATAGTTGAGAGGGCTTGGAACTCTGGTAACAGAAAAGATAAAGCATCTCGAACTGAGAATATGATGAGCCTCCGGAATAAAGAATTAATCACTTGGATGAACAAGAATAAGAATTATGTTATGCGTATCCTTCACCAATTAAATTGATGATACTCAATGGATTTGGCACACTACTTATTCTCGTAGAAAGGATTAAGATAGATATAGCGCAACTTGAGAATGCCTTCACCGGTAAAATTGGAGAATGATAACTGAAAGCTGAGAATGAATAATCCCGAAATGATGGACTCCGGATAACAAACTGAGAAGACTCTTAAATCTCTCCGGAAGGGTGAAAAGAATTCTCACGATCAAAACAATTACAAGAGGATGGCAACAAGCTAGAATCACGAATCTTGAAGAGAATGGAGCAAGATTAAAGAGAAACTCTTCTTCGGTCTTCAAATGACAACGAGAAACACCACCGTGAATTGTTGAGGCACTCCGGAATGAATAATGGAAAGGTTGAGCCAACGATGAAAAGAATTGACAGATCTTGAGAATACATTTGACTGATGATAAATCATTCTTACGTCAAACTTCGAAAGAATTTAGGCTAGCTTCGGGAGAATAAGAAGAGTCAGGTAAGATCCTGGGAAAAGACCTGTGGGTTAGGGCCCACTCAAAAGAAACACCGTAGAACGATTTGAAGAGAGATAATGCACTAGTTGAAATAAAAGACTTGAATGAGAGAACATCCTCGAAAGATCTTGAACGAATGCATAGTGGAAACACGAATCTTCGAGATATCTTGAGCATTCCGGAACAATTGAATAGCGAGAAATGAATGAATATGAGGAGCACCGTCAAGAGAAGGTATTTGAAACGAGAAAAGGGGATATAATCGACAAATCTTGACTTGAATCCACCGAAGAAGAAAAGAAAGAAGAATGACGAACTTGAAGCTCCGTTAGAAACTTCATGAGAATCACCGGATAAGAACATTGAAGGAAAGAATGGAGAGACTTCACATCAATAAGATGGATACTTGATCAATAATTCTGAATCCTTCAAGAAAACAAGGGTGGGAGGGTGGGAAAACACCGTTGAGAACGAAACGAACACCATTGAGAAGAAATGATAATTGATCTTGCTGATGTTGAAATGATCGGATCCACTTGAAGAGAGACACACCGGTTGAAAAGGATTGGCAAGACAATCTCGATTATCCAGAATGATTAGTATTCAAATCGGAGTATGAGAACACCATTTGGGGAAGGTATGGAATCAACACTTGACATTGAAGCAACTTGAATACCAAAACTCAAAACAAAACAAAGGATTGGCTTGCAGAATAAGCCGGAACAAACATATGATAGAGATTTCGTCCGAAGTTTTCGTGCTAGGGCCTACACGGGCTCGATCGTACAGCACCATCATGTACAAGGCAGTGCACATGACATACGAAGCGTCCCCGAGTCGGCATAGCCAAGGACTCTTTAAGACACAACGAGACCACTGTAAAACCGACCGTGAATAGGCGGACCACTAGACGTCGAACCCGAATTTCATATCATACATCTGTCGGAAAGATATCCTAAGAGCTACTTGAATTCCCACCTATGAAACTCCCGAACTTTTCCGGTTATGCAATCAGGTGTTGGGGATACAGGGGAAGCATAATATCTCACCCAAACTAGCAAATCCTACATCCAGCTGTATCCATCCTTCAACACATAACCAAGAAAAACTTCGGAAACCATCTACCTCAACCTTCGAAAAGCATCTGTTATACAAGTTATGGCGATACTCCCGAACTCCCGCCCCAGTACTGGGTGGCGTCGAGGTTATCTCACCAACGAACTGCATAAAAGAGATTTTCGATGTCGGCGTACTAAACTCAGGTATTCCAGAACTGCAACGATAAAATTATGATGACAACACCTCAGAGCTCAACTCCCCGGGACACTTCCACAAAACCCCTGACAGGAGGCACCAAGACAATGTTCTCGTCATAAAACCATCGGAACGATTCCAAGATACCCGCGTGATCCTAAAATTTTTTAGTGAAATTTGAGAAGAGAAGAGTCAAAACTCTACGTCAGGATGCCTTACCAGAGCGATGAGGAGACTGGGAAGTAAAAAGAATTCCTAAACTCTCCGATATATAATTCCTAAAAGACTAAAAACATTTTTCTAGACACAACTCGGCCGCTAAAAACGATCAAGCAATGGGGCTCCTAAGGTCGGGGAAGGCTCTGATACCAACTTGTAACACCCTCGATGCGACTATATCTCCCACGTGTCGAGGCACGACTTAGAGGCATAATCGCATTGAAGGCATATGTCGCAAGTGAGGTAATCTTCACACCACCCATGTAATATAATAAGGGAAAAAGATACATAGTTGGCTTACAATCGCCACTTCACACAATTACATGAGTAAAGCATTACATCATCCAGATACAATCAAGGTCCGACTACGGAACCAAAATAAAAGAAGAACCCCAAATGCAACAAAGGTCCCCGATCGACCCCAACTGGGCTCCACTACTGATCAACTAGAACGGAACAACACAAAGGACAAGATCGTCAATGAGCTCCTCCTGAGCTTGGTTGCGTCATCTGCACGGACTCATCGGCACCTGCAAGCTGGTTCTGAAGTAACTGTGAGCCACGGGGACTCAGCAATCTCGCACCCTCGCGATCAAGACTATTTAAGCTTATGGGTAAGGTAAATGGATGAGGAGTAGCTGCAGCAAGCGACTAGCATATATGGTGGCTAACATACGCAAATGAGAGCGAGAAGAGAAGGCAAAGCACGGTCGATAAAAGTATGATCAAGAAGTGATCCTATAGCAACCTACGCCAAGCATAACTCCAACAACCCGTGTTCACTTCCCGGACTCCGCCGGAAAGAGACCATCACGGTTACACACCCGGTTGATTCATTTTAATTAAGGTCAACTTCAGGTTTTCTATAACCGGACGTTAACAAATCCCATCTGCCCATAACCGCGGCCACAGCTTTCGAAAGTTCAAATCCTTGCAGGGGAGTCCCAACTTAGCCCATCACAAGCTCTCACGGTCAACAAAAGGAATAGACCTCCACCCGAGACGTTCCGATCAGACTCGGTATCCCGGTACAACAAGACATTTCGACAGGGTAAAACTAAACCAGCAACACCGCCCGAATGTGCCGACAAATCCCGATAGGAGCTGCACATATCTCTTTCTCAGGGCACACTCAGATGAGACATCCTATGAGTAAAACCAACCCTCAAGTTCCCCCGAGGTGGCCCCGCAGTCTACTCGGTCGGACCAACACTCAGAGGAGCACTGACCCGGGGGGGGTTAAAATAAAGATGACCCTTGAGTCTGCAGAACCCAAGGGAAAGAAAAGGCTAGGTGGCGAATGGTAAAACCAATGTTGGGCATTGCTGGAAGAGCTTTACTTAAGGAGAACTATCAAGGGGTTCCCATTATAGGCCAACCGCGTAAGGGACGCAAAATCCGGGAACATAACACCGATATGACGGAAACTAGGGCGGCAAGAGTGGAACAAAACACCAGGCATAAGGCCGAGCCTTCCACCCTTTACCAAGTATATAGATGCATTAATTAAATAAGATAATATAATGATATCCCAACAAGTAAAAAAAAGATGTTCCAACAAGGAACGGCCTCCAATCTTCACCTGCAACTAGCAACGCTATAAGAGGGGGCTGAGCAAAGCGGTAACATAGCCAATCAACGGTTTGCTAGGACAATGGTGGGTTAGAGGTTGTCATGGAAATTTAGGAGGCTTGCAAGCAAGTGGTAGGCATCGTAGCATTGGCATAGCAAAAGAGCGAGCAAACTAGCATAGCAAAGATAGTAGTGATTTCGAGGGTATGATCATCTTGCCTGCAAAGTTGTCAGAGTTGACTGGATCCTCGAAAGCAAACTCAACGGGCTCCTCGTTAGCGAACTCGTCTCCCGGCTCTACCCAAACAAGACAATCAAGCAACAAGGATACAATCAACCACGTGCAAGACCAAGCAATATGATGAAATGATGATATGCTATGCGGGATGCGATGCGGGATGCAAAATGCAAGATATGACAGGAAATGCATGAGCCTGGCCTCAACTTGGAATCCCAAGTGTGCCACTGGAAAGATGATATGAAATCGCTTGAAAACGATATAAAGAACGCCGGAATCGGAGTTACGGTTTGGAAATGGCGAGCGATTCAAAAATGACACCAGTCTGCGATTCACAGCAAGTAGGCCTCTAAATGCAATGAAATGAACATGCTACAGCACCCAAACAAGACAACAAAATACATGGCAGGGAAGCATTCAAGATGCTTAACAAAAGTCTAGCACTGAGTTATGGCCAATTCATCCATTAACAGGTTCAAACAAGCATGGCAAAAACGCAAATGGTAAACAGATCTCAGACTTAGTGAAATTAACACTTGTCTAGAATTTCAGATCATATAGCCCTCTTCGGAGCAACAAAACAACATGCTACAGGACCTGAACATGACAAAGAAAGACATTTCATGTAGCTACTCAACAAGCTTAACAAAAGTCCCTTAGTGACCTTGGGCCAAAAGGGATCACAAAATATACTAACAAGCACACGAACATAGCTAAAACATAATCAGTTTTCAGACTTAGTGAAAACTGAGACATGCTGAAATTTAACTCACGAAGGCACGTCAACGAGCTCGATGCACTCACCACGGTGCAAGTCATGGCAAGACAAGCATACATCCCTTAATAAGGCACAAAATACAAGCTTGACATGGCAATAACAATGGCATAGCATGCACGGATCAACTACAACAACATCGGCAAAATCGCAAACAAGTTGACGATCTGCCCAGATTCATAACGAAGCAAAAGTAGAGCTCAATTGACTCAAGCTAGGGTGCTCCATAATTGCAAACAAAGAAATGGATGGATAGAGCATAACAATATTAACAAAACTCCTTTACTTATCATCCTCAAAAGAGGCACGGATCACTAGGAAACAGTATGAACATATGGCATCATGAACTAAATAATCCCAGACTTAGTGAAAACTACTAAGTCCCTGAAAACAGATTTAGCAGGTGCACCACTTTGCAAGTTTGCACAAGTCACCACACAAATCACAAAAATGCATGGGTTGCACCTCTGGAAAGATAACAAAATCCTTAACAAAACATATGTAGGACTCACAGGCATATCATGCACACAATAATCATGGCAAAAATGACAAAAGTCTAAGATGAACTAGCAGATCTGACAATTAACTCACGAAGGCCTCTTCTAACAGCATTTCGGGCATCAAGATGAACTCAAATGAAAATGATGCAATGGAATGAAATGATGTACTCATCGAGACAAACATTTTTATATACTATATGTCCAAAACGGAGCTACGGATGCGGAGATATAGCCGGTCAAAGGTAGCACAAAAATTAGGGTTCGGAGGAGAAAAGTCAACCATCAAATTTCAGATCTCTGATCTGCATGCTTCCCGAGGCTCGCTGGCGTGCACTGTTCACCGGAGCACGGAAGTCGAGGTTCGTCGGAGAGGAAGAAGACCGGGGCGGCGCCGGGGAGGTCGGAGGAGGCCGGAGCGGTCGGACGGAGGAGAAGGCGGCGGCCGGGCGGTGGCCCGCGGTGGTGGCCCGCGGCGGCGGCGCCCACCGGAGCTGAGGGAGGCGGCGGCGACTGAGGCGAGGAGGCGCGGGGCGGCTCGGGCTCGCGGGGGGCCGATCTCGGCCTCCCGGGCCGCGGCGGCAGCGAGGTGGCGATGCCACGTGGCGGCGAGCCACTGGCTGCGGGCGGCGGCGGGCGTCGGGTCGGACACGTCCGGCGCAGGTCGGACACGTCCGGCGCGGCGGAGAGGGATTTAGGGTTTCGGGGAGAGCGAGAGATCCGAAATTTGGAATAGGGGGCGTATATATAGGCGTAGGAGGAGCTAGGAGAGTCCAAATGAGGTGCGGTTTTCGGCCACGCGATCGTGATCGAACGCTCTAGGGAATGGAGCAGAGTTTGGTGGGTTTTGGGACAACTTGGAGGGGTGTTGGGCTGCAACACACACGAGGCCTTTTCGGTCCCTTGGTTAACCGTTGGAGTATCAAACGAAGTCCAAATGATACGAAACTTGACAGACGGTCTATCGGTAGTAAACCAAGGCCGCATGACAAGTCTCGGTCTAATCCGGAAATGTTTAACCCCCACACATGAAAGAAAGGTAGAAATGACCACCGGAGGAGAACGAAGCACCGGAATGCAAAACGGACAATGGGGAAAATGCTCGGATGCATGAGACGAGCACGTATGCGAATGAAATGCACATGATGACATGATATGCAATGCATGACACGCAAGCAATGACAAGGCAACAACAGCGAATAACTGTACGACACCTGGCACATCGGTCTCGGGGCGTTACACCCCTCTCTTTCCTTCCCCCTCCGATGCATATGGAAGGGGGGAGGCCGACTTGGAGGAGGCGCCCAAGTAGGATCCCTCCTACTTGGGGCGCCCCTTGCTGATACCCTCCCCCTCCCACCTATATATATGTGGGGGGAGCACCGCTAGAACACAACTTTGATTCCTACCAGTGTGCTGCGCCCCCTCCACAGTTTATGCCTCCAGTCATATTCATGTAGTGCTTAGGCGAAGCCCTGCGCGGATCACTTCACCATCACCGTCACCACGCCATCGTGCTGACGGAACTCTCCCTTGACACTTTGCTGGATCAAGAGTTCGAGGGGCATCATCAAGTTGAACGTGTGCAAAACTCGGAGGTGCCGTACGTTCAGTACTTGATCGGTCGGAACGAGAAGAAGTTCGACTACATCAACCGTGTTGTCAAACGCTTCCGTTTTTGGTCTACGAGGGTACGTGGACACACTCTCCCCCACTAGTTGCTATGGATCTCCTAGATAGATATTGTGTGAGCGTAGGAAATATTTTCAAATTGCATGCTATGTTTCCCAACAGTGGCATCCGAGCTAGGTCTATGCGTAGAGGATATGCACGAGTAGAACACAAAGAGTTGTGGGCGGTGATCGTCATACTGCTTAACACCAATGCCTTATTTTGATTCGGCGGTATTGTTGGATGAAGCGTCCCAGACCAACCATACATGACCACGTTCATGGGACCGGTTCCACCGATAGACATGCAATTAGTTTTGCATAAAGGTGGCTGGCGGGTGTCTGTTTCTCCAACTTTAGTTGAATCGAATTTGACTGCGGCCGGTCCTTGTTGAAGGTTAAAGCAACAAACTTGATAAATCACCTTTGTGGTTTTGATGCGTAGGTAAGAACGGTTCTTGCTAGAAACCCATAGCAGCCACGTAAAACTTGCAACAACAAAGTAGAGGACGTCTAACTTGTTTTTGCATGGAATGTTGTGATGTGATATGGTCAAGACATGATGTGATAGACGTTATTGTATGAGATGATCATGTTTTGTAAAATTTATCGGCAACTGCAGGAGCCTTATGGTTGTCACTTTATTGTATGAAATGCAAACACCATGTAATTGCGTTACTTCATCACTATGCGTTAGCGATAGTTGTAGAAGCAATAGTTGACGAGATGACCATGACACTACGATGGAGATCATGGGGTCAAGCCAGTGACGATGGAGATCATGATGGTGCTTTGGAGATGGAGATCAAAGGCACAAGATGATGATGGCCATATCATGTCACATATTTTGATTGCATGTGATTATCTTTTATGCATCTTATTTTTCTTAGTACGGCGGTAGCATTATAAGATGATCCCTCACTAAAATTTCAAGGTATAAGCGTTCTCCCTGAGTATGCATAGTTATGACAGTTCGTCATGCCGAGACACCGCATGATGATCGGCTCTGATAAGCTCTACGTTCACATACAGTGGGTGCAAGATAGTTTGCAAATGCGGAATACTCGGGTTAAACTTGATGAGCCTAGCATGTACAGACATGGCCTCAGAACACTGGAGACCGAAAGGTCGAACGTGAATCATATAGTAGATATGATCAACATAGAGATGTTCACCATTGAAAACTACTCCATCTCATGTGATGATCGGACATGGTTTAGTTGATATGGATCACATGATCATTTAGATGACTCGAGGGATGTCTATCTAAGTGGGAGTTCTTTAGTAATATGATTAATTGAACTTAATTTATCATGAACTTAGTCTTGATAGTTTTTGCATATCTATGTTGTAGATCAATGTCCCGTGCTATCGTTCCCTTGAATTTTAATATGTTCCTAGAGAAAACTAAGTTGAAAGATGATAGTAGCAATGATGCGGACTGGGTTCGTGATATGAGGATTATCCTCACTACTGCATAGAAGAATTATGTCCTTGATGCACCGCTAGGTGACAGACCTATTGCTGAAGCAAATGCAGACTTATGAACATCTGGCAAGCTCAAAGTGATGACTACTTGATAGTTTAGTGCACCATACTTTATGGCTTAGAACCGGGTCTTCAAAAATGTTTTGAACGCCACAGAGCATATGAGATGTTCCAAGAGCTGAAATTGGTATTTCAGACTCATGCCCGTGTCGAGAGGCATGAGACCTTTGACAAGTACTTTGCCTACAAGATGGAGGAGAATAGCTCAGCCAGTGAGCATGTGCTCAGAATGTCTGGGGTACTACAATCACTTGAATCAAGTGGGATTTAATCTTCCTGATAAGATAGTGATTGACAGAGTTCTCTAGTCACTATCATCAAGCTACTAGAACTTCGTGATGAACTATAATATGAAAAGGATGACTAAAAAGATTCCCAACTCTTCGTGATGCTGAAATTGGCGAAGGTAGAAATCAAGAAAGAGCATCAAGCGTTGATGGTTAACAAGAACACTAGTTTCAAGAAAAAGCGAAAGGGAAGGAAAGGCAACTTCAAGAAGAATGGCAAGAAAATTTACTCTCCCGAGAAGAAGCCCAAGTCTGGACCCAAGCCTGAAACTAAGTGCTTCTACTGCAAATGAAATGGTCAGAGGAAGTGGAACTCCCCTAAACATTTGGCAGATAAGAAGGATGACAAAGTGAACAATGGTATATTTGATATACAGATTATTGATGTGTACCTTACTAGTGTTCGTAGTAGCCCCTGGGTATTTGATACTAATTCAGTTGCTAAGATTAGTAACTCGAAACAGGAGTTACAGAATGAACAGAGACTAGTTAAGGGCGAGGTGACGATGTGTGTTGTAAGTGATTCCAAGGTTGATAAGATCACCATCGCACACTCCCTCAGCCTTCAGGATTAGTGTTAAACCTAAATAAATGTTATTTGGTGTTTGCGTTGAGCATGAATATGATTAGATCTTGTTTATTGCAATACGATTATTCATTTAAGTCAGAATAATTGTTGTTCTGTTTACATGAATAAAACCTTCTATGGTCATACACCCAATGTGAATGGTTTATTGAATCTCGATCATAGTGATACACATGTTCATAATATTGATGCCAAAATATGCAAAGTTGATAATGATAGTGCAACATATTTGTGGCACTGTTGTTTAGGTCATATTGGTGTAAAGCGCATGAAGAAACTCCATGCAGATGGGCTTTTGGAATCACTTGATTATGAATCATTTGATACTTGCGAACCATGCCTCATGGGCAAGATGACTAAAACTCTGTTCTACAGAACAATGGAGTGAGCTAATGACTTACTGGAAATAATACATACCAATGTATGCAGTTCGATGAGTGTTGAGGCTCGCGACGGGTATCGTTATTTTCTGATCTTCATAGATGATTTGAGCAGATATGGGTATATCTACTTAATGAAACACAAGTCTGAAACATTTGAAAAGTTCAAAGAATTTCAGAGTGAAGTGGAGAATCATAGTAACAACAAAATAAAGTTTCTATGATCTGATCGCAGAGGCAAATATTTGAGGTACGAGTTTGTCCTTCATTTAAAACAGTGTGGAATAGTTTCACAACACACGCCACCTGGAACACCATAGCGTAATGGTGTGTCCAAATGTTGTGACCGTACTTTATTATATATGGTGCGATCTATGATGTCTCTTACCGATTTACCACTATCATTTTTGGGTTATGCATTAGAGACAGTTGCATTCACTTTAAATAGGGCACCGTCTAAATCCATTGAGACGACACCGTATAAACTGTGGTTTGGCAAGAAACCTAAGCTGTCGTTTCTTAAAGTTTGGGGTTGCGATGCTTATGTGAAAAGCTTCAGCCTGATAAGCTCAAACCCAAATCGGGGAAGTGCGTCTTCATAGGATACCCAAAAGAAATTGTTGGGTACACCTTCTATCACAGATCTGAAGGAAAAATCTTTGTTGCTAAGAATGGATCCTTTCTAGAGAAGGAGTTTCTCTCGAAAGAAGTGAGTGGGAGGAAAGTAGAACTTGAGGAGGTAATTGTACCTTCTCTCGAATTGTAAAGTAGCTCATCACAAAAATCAGTTCCAGTGATGCCTACACCAACTAGAGAGGAAGCTAATGATAATGATCATGCAACTTCAGATTCAAGTTACTACCGAACCTTGTAGGTCAACCAGAGCACGTTCCGCACCAGAGTGGTATGGTAATCCTGTTCTAGAAGTCATGTTACCAGACCATGACGAGCCTACGAACTATGAGGAAGCGATGATGAGGCCAGATTCCGACAGATGGCTTGAGGCCATGAAATCTGAGATAGGATCCATGTATGAGAACAAAGTGTGGACTTTGGTGGACTTGCCCGATGATCGGCAAGCCATAGAGAATAAATGGATCTTCGTGAGGAAGACTGACGCTGATTGTAATGTTACTGTCTACAAAGCTCGACTTGTCACAAAAGTGTTTTCAACAAGTTCAAGGAGTTGACTACGATGACACTTTCTCACCCATAGCGATGCTTAAGTCTGTCCGAATTATGTTAGCAATTGCCACATTTTATGATTATGAAATCTGGCAAATGGACGTCAAAACTGCATTCCTTAATGGATTTCTCAAAGAACAGTTGTATATGATGGAACTAGAAGGTTTTGTCGATCCTAAAGGTGCTAACAAAGTGTGCAAGCTCCAGTGATCCATTTATGGACTGGTGCAAGCATCTCAGAGTTGGAATACATGCTTTGATAATGTGATCAAAGCATATGGTTTTATACAGACTTGCAGAGAAGCCCGTATTTACAAGAAAGAGAGTGGGAGCTCTGTAGCATTTATAATATTATATGTGGATGACATATTGTTGATTGGAAATGATGTAGAATTTCTGGATAGCATAAAAGGATACTTGAATAAGAGTTTTTCAATGAAAGACCTCGGTGAAGCTTCTTATATATTGGCCATCAAGATCTATAGAGATAGATCAAGACGCTTAATTGGACTTTCACAAAGCACATACCTTGATAAAGTTTTGAAGAAGTTCAAAATGGACCAGTCAAAGAAAGGGTTCTTGCCTGTGTTACAAGGTGTGAAGTTGAGTTAGACTCAAAAACCTGACCACGACAGAATATAGACAGAGAATGAAAGTCATTTCCTGTGCCTCAATCATAGGTTCTATAAAGTATGCCATGTTGTGTACCAAACCTATTGTGTGCCTTGCCATGGTTTTGACAAGGGGGTACAATAGTGATCCAGGAGTGGATCACTGGATAGTGGTCAAAATTATCCTTAGAAGACTAAGGAAATGTTTCTCGGTTATGTAGGTGATAAAGAGTTCATTGTAAAGGGTTACGTCAATGCAAGCTTTGACACCGATTTAGATGACTCTTAGTCTCATTCTGAATACATATTGAAAGTGGGAGCAATTAGCTAGAGTAGCTCGATGCAGAGCATTGTAGACATAGAAATTTGTAAAATACATACGGATCTGAATGTGGCAGACCCGTTGACTAAACCTCTCTCACAAGCAAAACATGATCACACCTTATTACTCTTTGGGTGTTAATAACAAGGCAATGTGAACTAGATTATTGACTCTAGTAAACCCTTTGGGTATTAATCACATGGCGATGTGAACTATGAGTGTTATTCACATGGCGATGTGAACTAGATTATTAACTCTAGTGCAAGTGGGAGACTGAAGGAAATATGCCCTAGAGGCAATAATAAAGTTGTTATTTCATATTTCCTTATATCACGATATATGTGTATTATTCATTCTAGAGTTGTATTAACCAGAAACTTGATATATGTGTGGATACATAGACAAAACACTGTGTCCCTAGTAAGCCTCTACTAGACTAGCTCGTTAATCAAAGATGGTTAATTTTCCTAACCATATAAATGTGTTGTCATTTGATGAATGGATCACAACATTAGGAGAATGTAACATCCCAAATTTTCAATTTGGAATGTTATACATTAGGTCATCATGCATATCATATTTTATTTTGTTTTTGGTTTTGATCCTAGAAAATCCTAAGCAACTCAAGGACCCACGGAGAGAGTTGGGGATTTCGTTATTTACGTATGTGAGTTTCCTCAAATTATGTAAACAGGATCATTTGATTTTATTTATTTTATCATCAATTATTTCTATTACAAAAATATAAGAGAGGGAATAAAATGACTTTCCCAAAATATAGAAATATTGAGGATTTAATAAAAAAATCAAATAAGATTTATTTCGGAGTTTTTCGGTATTTTTATTTGAATTTAGGAAAAATGCGCATTTTTCAAAGTTGTAGTTTGGGCCCAGATAAATGTTCACTTTATCGGGCTTGATTTTAGGAACCCGGAAAAATTTATTTCGTGATTTTTGGAGTCCGTTTAGTATTTCTTTTTATTTTTCTTCCGAGCGGATATATATAAAAACAAACGGAACCGACTCCGGGCCGTACCCGGCCAGGAAACCTCCGCCCGGGGCCTTTAAATAGCGCCCGAGGCCCGCGAGAGAGAGCCAGCCCGCCACCACCGAAACCCTAGCCGCCGCCCTAGCCAGCCGCCGCCGCCGCCGCCCGCTGTTACCGTCGCCGGAGAGCGCGCCTTTCGAGGTTCGCCGCCGCCTTGTTTTTCCGTGCAGTTTTTTTAAAAAAAAAATTCTGTTCGTCGTTTTTCTTTTTCGTCGGATTTTCCACGGTTATTTTCTGATCGCGATTTCTGATCCGATTTTCGTTTTAGTATAACTTTTCGCTCGTTTATCGGAATCAGGCGATTTAAGCGCCTGGAGTTTCGTCTCGAAACTCTCTTTCCGAATAATCAACTTAAACAAGTTTTTGTTACTGTAAAATTTGCCCTAGATTCAGATTACTAGAATGAAGTTGTTTTCTTTCGCCGTTTGATCTCTTTTGTTTCGTTCGATTTGATTCTTTTGCCAACCAGGGTTCTTAAGTTGAACTTTCTGGTTAGATCTTTTATTTGAGTTTTACCTGTGCATTAGATGAGTACTTATTGTATGCTTGTTGTTTGTCTGCGATAGAATACCCGGAGTGCGCCGCCTGTTACGTTGAATCTCTAGGTTACGCGGATCATCAGCAAGGCAAGTAACACTTTGATCATACCTTTTCTACAACCCAGTTTTATTGCATTAGATCAATCCTCACACATTGCATGATTAGGATCTAATTAAAATGTGGGATGGGAAGTAGATGAGGTAGTACCTATTACCTGTTTATTATCAAACCTTTGGGAGTTACTTCTACCTTTTCTTATTATGCCGTGCTATGCTAGTAGACGTGGATTGGGTGAGTGATATCCATGACAGATGTGAGATTGTTAATTAATGGTTTATTTAAGGTGGCAACCTAACACACATCTGGGTGGATTGAGGCACCTGGGGTTTCCAGGACTTGCCTGTTTTCTTGGACCGCCACCCAGGCTCAAAGGGATCATGAGATTATTCATACTAGAAACTTCCGTGTGCAGCCACAAGCCATTATGGGCTCTGGCATAGTTGACTAAGTTGTGCAAACTCTTACAGTGGTAGACTAGCAGATGTAGGGGTTGTAGGTGGTACAGTCTACCCGATCGTAAGGTGCTAGCGCTTCTGAAAGACTATGTCTCGGTCATCCGTCTTCTCAAACACCATGTAGTGCGATAAACCAAACGGAGGCGATCGAGTCTTGTGGGAAAAAGTGCGCAAACCTCTACAGAGTGTAACAAACTAATCATGGTTAGCCGTGTCCCCGGTTATGGACAAATCTTGAGTATCTAGTACCGGGATTATCATGTGAATCTCAACATGTTACTCTAAATTAATTTTTGATGGGTTTTAATGATGTTACTTAATTGGGATTGAGAATGCTGTCGACCATTCTCAATGTTTCACAACCACCATGATAGTAATTAAATTTATTCCTTTGAAGTAGGGAAAAATTGGCTTTACGCAAAAACTGTAACCATAGAGCTTTCCACCAGCCAAATATGCATATAGTATAGTTGTTGCATTCCATTACTCTCTTTGTGTTACCTTGCCAGCATATTCCATGTGCTGACCCGTTTTCGGGCTGCAACGTTAATGTTGCAGACTTTTTAGACGATGATTGAGGAGTTTTAGGTCGTGGTTCTATACTCAGTGATGCCGTTGGAGTTGATGGACTCACTTATCTTCCAAGCCTTCCGCTGTTATCGTTATTAGATGGCCTTAAGCCATACTTATTGTAATAAGTCCTCTTTTGAGACACTCGATGTAATAAGTGTGTGATTGCTACTCTGCTATAAATCCTCCGAGTACTGTGTGGTGTCAGCATTACTGATCCAGGGATGACACCGGAGCACAGAGATCAGACTGTTTGTGGTCTGGTCGCTACAGAGATGGTATCAGAGCACACGCTGACTGTAGGACACGACCACTAAGCCAAAGACCTAGATCACTAGATCACTCTCTTCCCTTCTGACTTCTCATCTTTTCTACTCTTTAGGATGGCGGATGCAAGGAACAAGTTCACACAACCGGATGAAGATACACCCTTTGGACGCCATTTGAAGGAAGTCACTAGATACCTGAACATAGGAATACCAAGCTTCACGGGAACCTACAACGCCACTTTACCTGAAGAAGAGCGCTGGATGATTCAAGTTCAAGTTCCAGGAAGGACGTTCATGCCAGTCACTGAGCCCATAGAGTTTTCTTTCGATGCACCAACTTGGAGTCTAGGAAAGAGTATGGCAGCTCACATCGCCATGGGACGCATTGGAGAAGTCTACCGCAAGGATCTTAAGGATACTATCTACCAGATTTGCGGACGCCGAGATGAGCACTGGGAGATGATCAGTACCAGGAAGGATAGATCAATTGCAGCTTTTATTCAGGAGCTAAACCAGCACATTCAACGACAGGAGAACCAGATGTGCACCGACATGATAGATCTGAAGAAGGCTAAGACTAGAATCAAGGAACTGGAGGAAGAACTCAAGGCTGCACGCGAAGATTATGAAGAAGAAATTGAAGTATTGGTGGAGAAGAATGACGATCTGATCAGGAAGATTGGAATATTTATGGGAGGCCCAACACCAATAGATGAAGATGAAGAACCCAAGGAGATTAGCCCGGAAGATTACATCATCATCGACGGCACCGACTCGGAACAAGATAGTAGTGATGATGACTATGTTGATGAAGCAGGAGCAGATATCATGGAGTCTACAACCGTAGAATATTTCTAGTAGACCACCTTCATCAGTAGTAGTAGTCCACCATGTAAATATAGTAGTCTGAGCACTTTTGCGATAGCTAGATCGATTGTATGTCTTGTTTGTTTGATTGAAGTGAAATTGTGTGCTTTTGCCTCATGTGCATATGGGTAGTGTTTTCTCTTTAGACCCCCTCTATTCTTATATCTTGTCTTTTCTAAAACCCTCAGATGCCTCCGAGACGTGACCCCGGATTTGCCTTTCCGCCGGAGCTCACCCAGTTGATCCAGCAGCAGAACACCTTGATGCAGTTGCTAGTTCAGAATCAGAATCAGGGGAACAACAACAAACCACCACCACCTGTTGACCACTTAGCCCGTTTTCTTAGGCTGAATCTGCCGGTGTCTTCCAGTAGCACCGAGCCGATAGTAGCAGATGATTGGCTCCGCAAGATAGCTAGGGAGTTGACCACATCAGGATGCATAGATGTGGAGAAGGTTAAGTTTGCCGCACATCAGTTAGAAGGACCCGCAGCATCTTGGTGGGAGAATTTCACAGCCACCTTCCCAGTCGACACTGTCACATGGGACCTGTTTCAGCAGGCTTTTCGTACTGCCCATGTTTCAGCAGGAGCAATGGCCATGAAGAAGCGTGAGTTTCGTAACTTGCGCCAAGGAGGACGGACGGTTGGCTAGTGTGTGGAGGAGTTTAGTAAGTTAGCACGTTATGCCCCAGATGACGTTGCTACAGATGCAGCTAAGCAGGAGAAATTTCTGGAAGGACTGAATGATGAGTTGAGTATGCAGTTGATGGTAGCCACCTTTAACAACTACCAGGAGTTGGTAGATCGTGCTCTTATGATTGGAGGGAAGCAGCAGCAAATTGAGAACCGCAAGAGGAAGTATGGACAAGGAAATTATAATTCAGGAGCTCAGCAGAAGCCTCGTTTTACCCCTAGACCAGGAGGACATTTTCAGCATACCCATGGAGTAGGTAGCTCGCATAACCACAATGGCACCAAGAATGGTAATGGGAATGGAGGAAGCAATGGACAAAACCGCAGCACCCCATCGACCCCAGCCAAGAAGGATTTGAGCCACGTCACTTGCTATAAGTGTTCGAAGCCAGGACATTTTGCAAATGAATGTCCTGAAGGCCAAAACGGCAATGGAAGTTCTGGAAGAAGCCGAACCCTTTTAACAGGGGACAGGTGAATCACGTTAGCGTGGAGGAGGTTGAAGCTCAGCCCGATGCAGTAATAGGTAAGTTTTTGGTTAAGTCATTTACTGCACTCGTTCCTTTTGATACTGGTGCATCGCATTCATACATCTCAAGGGGATTTGTGGATAAGTATAACCTACCAACCCAAGCCCTTAGGTCACCCATGTTAGTAACCTCGCCAGGAGCAGAGTATGTGGCAAGTCTATGGTGTGATCGGTTACCATTAAGGATTGGTAACTATGTTTTTCCCTCAGACCTAATAGTATTGGAATCTCAAGGATTGGATGTGATATTAGGCATGGATTGGTTATCAAAGTATGAAGGGAATATTGAGTGTGCTAGTAAGTCAATTTTGCTTACCACACCAGAAGGAAGAAGGATCAAGTATGTATCCCGGCATGTGCCAAAGAGGACCCAAGTAAATTGCCTAACAGGAGTTGTGCAGGAGGAAGTACCAGTGGTAAAGGATTTTCCTGATGTATTTCCCGAAGAGTTGCCAGGCATGCCACCGGATAGAGACATTGAGTTTTTGATTGAGCTATTGCCAGGCACTGGGCCAATATCAAAGAGACCATATAGGATGCCAGCAAAGGATTTGGTGGAAATTAAGAAGCAGATTAAGGAGTTACTGGATAAGGGATATATTCGCCCAAGTTCTTCGCCTTGGGGATCACCAGTACTTTTAGTGGAGAAGAAGGATGGATCGTTAAGGATGGTTGTTGATTATCGAGTATTGAACGAAGTAACGATCAAGAACAAGTACCCACTACCAATGATCAACGATCTGTTTGATCGGTTGCAAGGAGCTAAGGTATTTTCCAAGATCGATTTGCGATCAGGATACCACCAGTTGAAGATTCGAGAACAGGATATTCCTAAGACAGCTTTTACCACCAGGTATGGGCTGTATGAGTATACCGTTATGTCATTTGGACTGACTAACGCACCTGCCTATTTTATGAACATGATGAACAAAGTGTTTATGGAGTTTTTGCATAAGTTCGTCGTAGTTCATTGATGATATCCTGGTATATTCGAAGAATGAAGAGGAGCATAGGGAGCATTTGCGTTTGGTACTTGGAAAGCTCAGAGAACAACAGTTATATGCCAAATTCAGCAAATGTGAGTTTTTGTTGAAGGAAGTAGGATTCCTCGGACACGTTATATCTGGAGAAGGTATAGCAGTAGATCCCGCTAAAGTTGAAACCGTGACCAAGTGGGAAGCCCCAACTACAGTTGGAGAGATCCGGAGTTTTCTTGGACTCGCAGGATACTACCGGAGATTTATTGAGAATTTCTCAAAGATTGCGAAACCTATGACGGAGTTGTTGAAGAAGGATACTAAGTTCAAATGGACCGAGGAGTGTGAGGCAAGTTTCCAGGAGTTGAAGAAACGTTTGGTTACCTCACCAGTGTTGATTTTAACAGATCAAACCAATGATTATGAGGTGTATTGCGACGCTTCACGTCGAGGACTGGGAGCAGTGCTTATGTAGGAAGGGAGAGTTGTTTCGTATGCTTCACGACAACCGAAGCCCCATGAATTGAATTATGCTACGCATGATTTGGAGTTAGCAGCCGTAGTGCATGCATTGAAGACATGGAGACATTTCCTCATTGGAAATCATTGTGAGGTGTACATGGATCACAAGAGTTTGAAGTACATTTTCATGCAGAAGGAGTTGAATCTCAGACAAAGGAGATGGTTGGAGCTTATCAAGGATTATGATATGAAATTGCATTATTATCCCGGGAAGGCTAATGTAGTAGCTGATGCATTAAGCCGCAAGAGCCATGTCAATACGTTAATGACAGGAGAAATACCCAAGGAGTTAGCAGAAAATTTTTGAACTACGTTTGGAAATAGTTCCGAGAGGCTATGTAGCAGCATTGGAGATTCAGTCAACATTGATGGACAAAATCAGAGAAGCTCAGAAAACTGACAAAGAGATTTTCGCTATAAAGGAGAAACTGAGCAAAGGAAAAGCTAAAGGATTTCGTGAGGATGAGCACGACACCCTATGGTTTGAAGACCGTGTTTACGTGCCCAATGAACCGGAGATCAGGAAGTTGATTCTGCAAGAGGCACATGATTCACCGTATTCGATTCACCCAGGAAATACCAAGATGTATTTGGATTTGAAGGATATTTTCTGGTGGACCGGAATGAAGAAGGATATTGCGGAGTATGTAGCTGTTTGGGATGTATGTCAGAGAGTAAAGGCAGAGCGTCAGAAGCCAGCAGGATTGTTGCAACCATTGCCGATACCCGTATGGAAGTGGGATAATCTAGGCATGGATTTTATCACGGGATTACCAAGGACTCGTTCAGGCTATGACTTGATTTGGGTTGTAGTTGATCGATTGACGAAGGTAGCTCATTTCATCCCAGTAAAGACCACTTACACCAGTGCTAAGTTGGCAAAGATATACATGATCAGGATCGTATGTTTGCATGGAGTTCCGAGGAGCATCATATCAGATAGAGGAACCCAGTTTACCTCAAAGTTCTGGAAGCAGTTGCATGAGACTTTGGGTACTAGGCTGGAATTTAGTACAACTTTTCATCCGCAGACAGATGGACAGACTGAGAGAGTCAATCAGATTTTGGAGGATATGCTAAGAGCTTGTGCGCTAGATTATGGATCTAGTTGGGACGATAATTTGCCATATGCAGAGTTTTCTTACAATAATAGCTATCAGACCAGTTTGAAGATGGCACCTTTCGAAGCTTTGTACGGAAGGAGGTGTAGGACACCGTTGTCATGGGACGAAGTTGGAGACCGCTAGTTGTTTGGACCAGATTTGATTAAGGAGTCTGAACAGAAAGTGAAGTTGATTCGCGATAGGCTCAAGGTAGCCCAGTCCAGGCAGAAGAGCTACGCAGATTCTAAACGCAAGGAGACAGTTTAGGAAGTTGGAGACAGAGTTTATCTTCGAGTATCCCCACTTTGAGGGATTAAGCGTTTTGGAGTTAAGGGGAAGTTAGCGCCACGATTTATAGGACCATATTGAGTTTTGGAGCGTATGGGAGAAGTGGCCTACAAGTTGGAATTGCCAGAAGGATTGACAGGAGTTCATGATGTGTTCCATGTGTCTTAGTTGAAGAAGTGTCACGCGGAGATGACTGACATACCTTTGAGAGACACAGTGCCATTAGGAGCAATTCAGTTGGATAATAATTTGACTTATGAGGAGAAACCAGTCAAGATTCTCGAGTTTGCCAGCCGAGTTACTCGTAGCAAGGTTATCAAGTTTTGCAAAGTTCAGTGGAGCCACCACACGGAGGATGAAGCCACCTGGGAGCGAGAGGAAGATTTGCTCAAAGACCACCCTCACCTATTTTCTAGCCAACCCGAATCTCGAGGGCGAGATTCATCTTAAGGGGGGTAGGTTTGTAACATCCCAAATTTTCAATTTGGAATGTTATACATTAGGTCATCATGCATATCATATTTTATTTTGCTTTTGGTTTTGATCCTAGAAAATCCTAAGCAACTCAAGGACCCAGGGAGAGAGTTGGGGATTTCGTTATTTACGTATTTGAGTTTCCTCAAATTATGTAAACAGGATCATTTGATTTTATTTATTTTATCGTCAATTATTTCTATTACAAAAATATAAGAGAGGGAATAAAATGACTTTCCCAAAATATAGAAATATTGAGGATTTAATAAAAAAATCAAATAAGATTTATTTCGGAGTTTTTCGGTATTTTCATTTGAATTTAGGAAAAATGCGCGTTTTTCAAAGTTGTAGTTTGGGCCCAGATAAATGTTCACTTTATCGGGCTTGATTTTAGGAACCCGGAAAAATTTATTTCGTGATTTTTGGAGTCCGTTTAGTATTTCTTTTTATTTTTCTTCCGAGCGGATATATATAAAAAAAACGGAACCGACTCCGGGCCGTACCCGGCCAGGAAACCTCCACCCGGGGCCTTTAAATAGCGCCCGAGGCCCTCGAGCGAGAGCCAGCCCGCCACCACCGAAACCCTAGCCGCCGCCCTAGCCAGCCGCCGCCGCCGCCGCCGCCCGCCGCCGTTGCCGTCGCCGGAGAGCGCGCCTTTCGAGGTTCGCCGCCGCCTCGTTTTTCCGTGCAGTTTTTTTTTAAAAAAAATTCTGTTCGTCGTTTTTCTTTTTCGTCGGATTTTCCGCGGTTATTTTCTGATCGCGATTTCTGATCCGATTTTCGTTTTAGTATAACTTTTCGCTCGTTTATCGGAATCAGGCGATTCAAGCGCCTGGAGTTTCGTCTCGAAACTCTCTTTCCGAATAATCAACTTAAACAAGTTTTTGTTACTATAAAATTTGCCCTAGATTTAGATTACTAGAATGAAGTTGTTTTCTTTCGCCGTTTGATCTATTTTGCTTCGTTCGATTTGATTCTTTTGCCAACCAGGGTTCTTAAGTTGAAGTTTTTGGTTAGATCTTTTATTTGAGTTTTACCTGTGCATTAGATGAGTACTTATTGTATGCTTGTTGTTTGTCTGCGATAGAATACCCGGAGTGCGCCGCCTGTTACATTGAATCTCTAGGTTACGCGGATCATCAGCAAGGCAAGTAACACTTTGATCATACCTTTTTTACAACCCAGTTTTATTGCATTAGATCAATCCTCACACATTGCATGATTAGGATCTAATTAAAATGTGGGATGGGAAGTAGATTAGGTAGTACCTATTACCTGTTTATTATCAAACCTTTGGGAGTTACTTCTACCTTTTCTTATTATGCCGTGCTATGCTAGTAGACGTGGATTGGGTGAGTGATATCCATGACAGATGTGAGATTGTTAATTAATGGTTTATTTAAGGTGGCAACCTAACACACATCTGGGTGGATTGAGGCACCTGGGGTTTCCAGGACTTGCCTGTTTTCTTGGACCGCCACCCAGGCTCAAAGGGATCATGAGATTATTCATACTAGAAACTTCCGTGTGCAGCCACAAGCCATTATGGGATCTGGCATAGTTGACTAAGTTGTGCGAACTCTTACAGTGGTAGACTAGCAGATGTAGGGGTTGTAGGTGGTACGGTCTACCCGATCGTAAGGTGCTAGCGCTTCTGAAATACTATGTCTCGGTCATCCGTCTTCTCAAACACCATGTAGTGCGAGAAACCAAACGGAGGCGATCGAGTCTTGTGGGGAAAAGTGCGCAAACCTCTGCAGAGTGTAACAAACTAATCATGGTTAGCCGTGTCCCCGGTTATGGACAAATCTTGAGTATCTAGTACTGGGATTATCATGTGAATCTCAACATGTTACTCTAAATTAATTTTTGATGGGTTTTAATGATGTTACTTAATTGGGATTGAGAATGCTGTCAACCATTCTCAATGTTTCACAACCACCATGATAGTAATTAAATTTATTCCTTTGAAGTAGGGAAAAATTGGATTTACGCAAAAACTGTAACCATAGAGCTTTCCACCAGCCAAATATGCATATAGTATAGTTGTTGCATTCCATTACTCTCTTTGTGTTACCTTGCCAGCATATTCCATGTGCTGACCCGTTTTCGGGCTGCAACGTTAATGTTGCAGACTTTTCAGACGACGATTGAGGAGTTTTAGGTCGTGGTTCTATACTCAGTGATGCCGTTGGAGTTGATGGACTCACTTATCTTCCAAGCCTTCCGCTGTTATCGTTATTAGATGGCCTTAAGCCATACTTATTGTAATAAGTTCTCTTTTGAGACACTCGATGTAATAAGTGTGTGATTGCTACTCTGCTATAAATCCTCCGAGTACTGTGTGGTGTCAGCATTACTGATCCAGGGATGACACCGGAGCACAAAGATCAGACTGTTTGAGGTCTGGTCGCTACAGAGATGATGTGATGGACATGACCCATCCGTTAGCTTAGCATATTGATCGTTCAGTTTAATTGCTATTGCTTTCTTCATGTCAAATACATATTCCTTCAACTATGAGATTATGCAACTCTCGAATAACGGAGGAATACCTTAAGTGCTATCAAACGTCACAATGTGACTAGGTGATTATAAAGATGCTCTACAAGTATCTCTAAAGGTTTTTGTTGGGTTGGCATAGATCGAGATTAGGATTTGTCACTCCAAGTATCGGAGAGGTATCTCTGGGCCCTCTCGGTAATGCACATCATAATAAGCCTTGCAAGCAATGTGACTAATGAGTTAGTTGCGGGATGATGTATTACGTAACGAGTAAAGAGACTTGCTAGTAACGAGATTCAACTACGTATGAAGATACCGACGATCGAATCTCGGACAAGTAACATACCGATGACAAAGGGAATAACGTATGTTGTCATTACGGTACGACCGATAAAAATCTTCGTAGAATATGTGTGAACCAATATGAGCATCCAGGTTCCGCTGTTGGTTATTAACCGGATAGGTGTCTCGGTCATGTCTACATAGTTCTCGAACACGTAGGGTCTGCACGCTTAACGTTCGATGACGATTTTGTATTATATGAGTTATGTGATTTTGTGACCGAATGTTGTTCGGAGTCGCGGATGAGATCACGGACATGATGAGGAGTCTCGAAATGGTAGATAGGTAAAGATTCAGATATAGGACAATGATATTCAGACACCGAAAGTGTTTTGGGGGTACCGGGTACATATCGGGGCACCGGAAGGGGTTCCGGGCACCCCGGCAAACTATATGGGCCTAATGGGCCAAGAGAGGGACAGACCAGCACCTATGGGGCTGGTGCGCCCCCCTATAGGCCGAATAGGAGGAGAAGGAAAGGAAGGGAAGGGAGAAGGAAAGGGGAGGATTCGGCCTCCCCCTTTCCTTCCCTCCCCCTCTCTTTCCTTCCCCCTCCGATGCATATGGAAGTGGGGAGGCCGACTTGGAGGAGGCGTCCAAGTAGGATCCCTCCTACTTTGGGCGCCCCTTGCTACTCCCCCTCCCACCTATATATATGGGGGGCACCGCTAGAACACAACATTGATTCCTAGCTATGTCCTGCGCCCCCCTACATAGTTTACGCCTCCGGTCATATTCACGTAGTGCTTAGGCGAAGCCCTGTGCAGATCACTTCACCGTCACCGTCACCACGCCGTCGTGCTGAAGGAACTCTCCCTCGAAACTTTGCTGGATTAAGAGTTCGAGGGACGTCATCGAGCTGAACGTGTGCAGAACTCGGAGGTGCCGTACGTTCGGTACTTGATCGGTCGGAACGAGAAGAAGTTCGACTACATCAACCGTGTTATCAAACGCTTCCGCTTTCGGTCTACGAGGGTATGTGGACACACTCTCCCCCTCTCGTTGCTATGCATCTCCTAGATAGATCTTGCGTGAGCGTAGGAATTTTTTTGAAATTGCATGCTACGTTTCCCAACAGGTCCTAGTTGACTAATTAGAGCTAGCCCTAGCTACCTCTAATGCTCATAATTAGAAGCCTAGTGTGGTTCTAATCTCCTCCCTCTAGTTCATCCTCCGCTCTAAATCCTTTATGCTTGGCGAAGCTCTACGGAAATAGTTTCACCACCACCGTCACCACGTCGTCGTGCTGCCGAAACTTATCTACTACTTTGCCCATCTTGCTGGATGAACAAGGCGAGGACGTCATCGAGCTAAACGTGTGCTGATGCGGAGGTGCCATACGTTAGGTGCTTGATCGGAACGAATCGTGAAGGTGTACGACTACATCAACCGCGTTGATAAACACTTCTGCTTAGCGATCTACACGGGTATGTAGATGCTCTCCTCCTCTCGTAGCTATATATATCTCCATGGATAGATCTTGCGCGTGCGTAGAAATTTTTTGTTTTCCATGCAATGTTTCCCAATAGTGGTATCAGAGCCAGGTCCATGCGTTGATGATATGCACAATTAGAACACAACGGAGTTGTGGGCGGTGATATTTATATTTCTTACTAGCTATGTCTTATTTTTATTCGGCGGTATTCTTGGATGAAGTGGCTCCAACCTTACATGTCCACGTACATGGGACCGGTTCCACCGATTAACATGCAACTTGTTTTGCATAAAGGTGGCTGGCGGGTGTCTGTTTCTCTCACTTTAATTGAATATAATTTGACTATGGGGGTCCTTGCATAAGGTTAAATAGCAACTTGATAATCATCGTTGTGGTTTTGCGTAGGTAAGACGTTTCTTGATAGTTGCCCGTAGCAGCCACGTAAAACTTGGAATAATAAAGTAGAGGACGTCTAACTCGTTTTTGCAGGGCATGTTGTGATGTGATATGGTCGAGACGTGATGTGATATATGTTGATGTATGAGATGATCATGTTTTGTTATAAGTTCACGACTTGCATGTCGATGAGTACGACAACCGCCAGGAGCCTTAGGGTTGTTTTTAATTATTGTATGACCTGCGTCTCAATCACTTAGCGCCATGTAATTGTTGTACTTTATCGCTATGCGTTAGCAATAGTTGTAGATGCCGTGGGAACGATTCCAACAATGAGAGAGGGGTAGGATAAAGTAGCATGATCTATCGAGATGCATATGGGTGACACGGTGGTTCTAGCGAGTTCGTGCCTCTCAAGGTGGAGATAACAACCCTACGTCTCGTGCTCCGGAGAGGATTTCTTTTATCTGTCATGAACATGGAGTTACATGGTGTATTTGAGAGAGAGGGGGGAGAACGGATCTCCTTGCCTGAGCTAAGTCTTGAGACTAGAAGTGAGGGAGAGAGATGAGAGCTAGAGGAGAAGAATGAAGGCCTGCCCCAAGTCTAGTGGTGGGGTGGCTTATATAGAGTGCGCCACCCCCTCACCTCCTCTGTTGCAAAGTGGGGCATTGATGTTGTAATGTCAGATGATGCTTCGACTAGTGTGTCGGCTGTTGGTCTTTGCATATCCGAGTGAGCCATACGACTGAGTGGTTGACTGTCTTCCGAGTGGACAATTCGTCGATATGTCTGAGTGGATAGTACGTCTGTATGAGATTTATCTAGACCCACATGATGTGTGGACCCCATGCTTTATGATATTTCGACCCTTCATGGGCCTACCCATTATGTGTGTCCCCAACATTAGCCCCCGAATCGGTTGTGATTTTGCAGAACGAGTTTGTGAAAGACACAATTTGGCTCGAGTGATTACGGAAATACTTGGTACTCGTCATCGTGCTTTCAGACAACCAAGGTTTGAAAAAAATCTCAATTGATTCTGGCACTGTGCTTCCCGACTGATCTGGAGTAAGTACCCGTGAGGAGCAACTTGGTGACGTTCGTTCATCTCTCGAAAGTGGTTAACTCATGATCAGAGTATGGGTGTGTCATTAAATCTGGGCAACAAGATTGACGCATGGACTGCTCTATCAGAGAGATGCCATTCTTATCCCGGAGGAACGTCAATACGAGTCGGTTCTAGATCCAAACTTATGAGTTTCACGCTTGGAGTCCTAGAAGAAGGCTCAAAACAGGTCCACAGAGGAGAGTTAAACTCACCTTATAGCAATTTGTTTTGTAGTCGATGGGAGCCTTAGAACCTGTTTGTTTGTTGTTCGTCACTCGGACTGGTCAGGACATACCAAGTGGAGATTACTCCAGTGGGGTCACGCTGAGTGCACCCACTGGGTGTAGTCCCCGAGACCGCCGTTATCTTTGGGCAGTCGGCGGGGGTCTGAGAGAACTAAAAAATCTTCTTAGTTGGTTCTGATCGAACTTGTTCCTCTCCGACTCAGAAGTCGAGTAGTACTTGAGTGACATGGAGCTGGTCTTGACCGAGCAAAATGTTTCTTTCTGAGTTCTCTTCCAGTGGGGGCACGCTGAGTGCACCCACTGGGTGTAGTCCCCGGGCCTCTGTCAGACTAGATGAGTCTGGCAGAGGGTTTAAGTCTCCTAGTAAACCTCCATGCTGTCGGTACGGTAAATATCTTTTAGTCTAAAATTGAGTCAATCGGGTGGATCTTCAAGTGCTTGGCATGGTAAATAAGCTCAGCCTGGAGCTGAGTCAGTCGGACCGATCTTTGTGCACTTGGCATGGTAAATAAATTCAACCTAGAACTGGATCAATCAAGTGAATCTTCATGCACACGGCACAATGAATGAATTCGGCCTTGAAACTGCCGACTGTAGAAAAAAGCTGGACACTCCGAGTGGCTCGCCAACGTCGTCATGGTCCCCAAGAAGGATAATTCACTCCGTATGTGTATTGACTTCAAGCATATCAATCGGTCCTGCCCGAAAGATCATTTTCCGCTCCCCCGCATTGATCAAATAGTCGACTCGACTGCGAGGTGCGAGCGTTTGTATTTTTTGGATGCGTATTCCGGGTACCATCAGATCCGACTATATGGGCCTAATGAAATAAAAACGGCCTTCATCACCCCGTTCGGGTGTTTTTGCTATGTCACCATGCCTTTCGGTCTTAAGAACACTGGCGCCACATTCGTGCGCATGATCTAGAAGTGCATGCTCACTCAAATCAGTCGCAATGTGGGGGCATATATGGATGATATCGTGGTTAAGTCACACAAGAGTTCCGACCTGCTGTTTGACCTCGCTGAAACCTTTGCCAATCTGAGAAGATATAACATCAATCTGAATCTGTCCAAGTGCACATTCGAAGTTCCCAGAGGAAAGTTGCTTGGTTTTCTCGTTTCTGAACAAGGGATAGATGCAAATCCCGAAAAGATCGGTGCAATTCTCCGAATGAAATGCCCTGTGCGTGTGCATGTCGTTCAGAAGTTTACAGGTTGTCTTGCTGCATTAAGTTGATTCATTTCTCGTCTCGATGAAAAGGCATTGCCTCTTTACCGATTGATGAAAAAGTCTGATACATTTGAGTGGACTCCTAAAGCTGAAGGAGCGTTTGTGGAGCTCAAGGCCCTGCTTTCCACCCAGCTGGTGCTTGCTGCTCTGATCAGCAAAGAACCTCTACTGCTATATATTGCAGCCACTGGTCAAGTTGTCAGCACAGTGCTCACAGTGGAGCGAGAAGAAGAAGGCAAGGCCTATAAAGTTAAACGCCCAGTGTATTACATCTCTGAAGTCTTGACTCCATCCAAGCAAAGGTATATGCATTACCAGAAGCTTGTCTATGCAATTTATTTGATTGCGAAGAAAGTTGCACATTATTTCCAAGACCACTCGGTTTCAGTCATCAGCGATGCTCCATTGTCTGAAATCTTGAACAATCGAGATGCAACCGACCGAGTGGCTAAATGGGAAATTGAACTTCTTCCTCTAGATATCAAGTTAGAAGCAAAGAAGGCGATCAAGTCTCAAGAAATCATGGATTTCTTGGCGGAGTGGATTGAGCAACAGCAGCCGACTCAAGTTCATTATGAACACTGGACCATGTTCTTTGATGGATCTAAGATGTTAAATGGTTCTGGTGCCGAAATGGTCCTCGTGTCCCCAAGAGGCGATAAACTCAGTTATGTCCTCCAGATTCACTTTGATTCCTCCAATAATGAAGCTGAACGAAACACTCCTCTACAGGTTGTGTATGGCCATCTCACTCGGTGTCCATCGCCTGATGGTATACGACGACTCGGATTTGGTAGTTAATCAGGTGATGAAGGGGTGGGATGTCAGGAACCCTGCCATGACCGGATACTGCAATGCAGTGAGGAAATTGGAAAGGAAGTTTGAAGGATTGGAGCTCCACCACATCCCCCGAGTCAAGAACCAAGCAGCTGACTACCTAGCAAATATAGGTTCCACTCGGAAGCCTATCCCTAGCAATGTGTTCCTTGAGCATCTCCATTCCTCGTCAGTGCAAGAAGACCCCTTTACTGAAGATCCTCCCCAACTAATAAGTCCTACCAATCCGACTGAAGTCGAGGTGTGTAACACCCACGATGCGACTATATCTCCCACGTGTCGGAGCACGACTTAGAGGCATAACCGCATGGTAGGCATGTTGCAAGAGGGGTAATCTTTACACATCCCATGTACTGAATAAGAACGGGATAAAGAGTTGGCTTACAATCGCCACTTCCCACAATACATAAATATATCATACATCATCTAGAATACAATTAAGGTCCGACTACGGAACCAAAATAAAAGAAGAGAACCCCAAATGCTAGATCCCCGATCGTCCCAACTGGGCTCCACTACTGATCAACTGGAAATGAAACAACACAACAAACACGATCTTCATCGAGCTCCCACTTGAGCTCAGTTGCGTCATCTGCACTGGTATCGTTGGCACCTGCAACTGTAGTATCTGTGAGCCACGAGGACTCAGCAATCTCACACCCGCGAGATCAAGACTATTTAAGCTTATGGGTAGGGAAAAGGGTAGTGAGGTGGAGCTGCAGCAAGCACTAGCATATATGGTGGCTAACATACACAAATAAGAGCGAGAAGAGAAGCAATGCAACGGTCGTGAAACTAGAAGTGATCAAGAAATGATCCTGAAACTACTTACGTTCAAACATAACTCCAAAACCGTGTTCACTTCCCGGACTCCGCCCGAAAGAGACCATCAGGGCTACACACGCGGTTGATGCATTTTAATTAAGTTAAGTGTCAAGTGTTCTACAACCGGATATTAACAAATTCCCATCTGCCCATAACCGTGGGCATGACTTTTGAAAATTCAAAACCCTGCAGGGGTGTCCCAACTTAGCCCATCACAAGCTCTCACGATCAACGAAGGATATTCCTTCTAGCGGGAAGACCCGATCAGCCTCGGAATCCCGGTTACAAGACATTTCGACAATGGTAAAACAAGACCAGCAAAGCTGCCCGAATGTGCCGACAAATCCTGATAGGAGCTGCACATATCTCGTTCTTAGGGCACACCGGATTGTCCAAACTTCCGGTAGGCCAACCCAGAGTTGCCCCTGGTGGTCACCGGCGGCTGACAGGTTGGACCAACACTCAGAGGAGCACTGGCCCGGGGGTTTAAAATAAAGATGCCCCTTGAGTCTGCAGAACCCAAGGGAAAAAGGCTTAGGTGGCAAATGTTAAAACCAAGGTTGGGCCTTGCTGGAGGAGTTTTATTTAAAGCGAACTGTCAAGGGGGTCCCATTCCCCCAACCGCGTAAGGAACGCAAAATCAAGGAACATAACACTGGTATGACGGAAACTAGGGCGGCAAGAGTGGAACAAAACACCAGGCACAAGGCCGAGCCTTCCACCCTTTACTAAGTATATAGATGCATTAATTAAATAAGAGATATTGTGATATCCCAACATATCCATGTTCCAACATGGAACAAACTCCAACTTCACCTGCAACTAGCAACGCTATAAGAGGGGCTGAGAAAAGCGGTAACATAGCCAAATAACGGTTTGCTAGGAAAGGTGGGTTAGAGGCTTGACATGGCAATATGGGAGGCATGATATAGCAAGTGGTAGGTATCGTGGCATAGCAATAGAGCGAGCAACGAGCAAGCAAAGATAGAAGTGATTTCGAGAGTATGGTCATCTTGCCTGAGATCCCGCAAGGAAGAAGAACGAGTCCATGAATAAGACAAACGGACGGAGTCGAACGGATCCTCACAACTCCAGAACGGAACCGAAGCTAACGAGAGAAGCTACCCGGAAGGAAGCAAGCAACATAGTAAACAACCATCACATAAACATGGCATGATGCACAACCAAGTATGATGCATGTCCAGTTTAAATATGCATGGCATGGCAAAGTGCACAAACAAAACTACAAGTTAAGTGGAGCTCAATATGCAACGAGTTGCATATTGACGAAACACCACATGAATTATTTAGTTCTCTCTCGGTTATGTACCCAACAATATTAAATGTTGTTAAGCATGGCAAGAGGTGAAGCATAATTAAATTAGTGGTTTAGGCAAGTTTAAATGAGGCCGGAACAACAAACAACAATTCCGGTAAATCCCCATATGCATTAGAAATTTAATGCAACAATAATTTTAAACATTCTTGGTGTTATTATCATGATGCGGATGAGATGTTCAAGTTTTATGCAATTTTTATGAAAATGTTGATAAGAGCATATGAAGCATTTGTCATCATGGCAAAAATGAAAGGGATGCCACGGCAACGATAACGAAAACGGTGCCACGGCAACGTTCCGATGATCCGGTATCTCACGAAGATACCGGTGCAAAAGGAAGTGGGTGTGAGTGTGTCAAAAGATGGTGGGGTGATCCCGGTAACCGGGTGTCCCACATGACGGTGGCAAGGAAACGAGGAACGTGCAAGGATCAATTCGGACATGGAGCAAACACAGGCATCTCATACAACACATCACAAGCATTTGTTCTCGGACAGTCGTCTCGGGGTTATACCTTTGAAGCGTGCAAATGGGACGGTTCTCGTTCAGTGCAAAGTAGAGGAAGTAGACGTTCTCGGGACGCTCATAGTGGAAGCAGTTTTTCTCGTTTCATAGTTGTACACACTCCGTAGGTGTTCGGGGTCACAACGAGGAACTCGGTGTTCACGAAGTCTTCAAGGGTCGACGGTAGTGGTACTTGGCAAAAAGCATGTCGATGGTAGTTGTTCTCGTATCGTCGTGGAAGTAGTCGTTCACTTGACGGTCTTATCGGAACCTCATCAATAGTAGAGATCCACCTTGGTGTTCCGAAGGGATACTTGGCGTCATGGTACTTGGCGATTTCGGGGATGGCAGAAGACGAACTTGACGATCCTCGTTGACCTGGTACTAGGCATTTCATTCAGTACTCGTCCGAGCATCTGTGTGGTCTTGCCGATGGTGTACTTGGCGAATCCACGTAGCCGTGCATGGTTAGTAGAGAAACTTGACACCTCCAAACGAAGCAACACAAAAGGCCTTGGGTCTTGGTGGTCAACGAAGGGAGGCGGGCGGTGAAGCGGTAGCAAGGTGCCAGCACTAAACAGCCACGACGGACACCATGGCCGTGAGGAGGAGGGCCCTGGCACGAGACCAGCAGCGGACACGCGTGTGCAGGAAGGCGGCTGGATGCAAGGTGGAGACGGGACTTGGCACGGGCGTGACGATGCAAAGGAAGCGCGCGGCGGACGCTGCTATTCATCTGCTTCGAGCAGAGGCGAGGCCATGATGGATGCAGACAACGACGCAACAGCAAAACTTGACACAGGGGAGCAGCAGAGGGACTCCGGTGAGCTGCAGGATGCAGGTTGGGCGGTGGAGCTTGACGGGTCCAGGTGAGGTCGCCGGTAGCAGGGGCTGCGACATGCCCGGGCTTCGGCTGTCAACGGCTTCGGTGGTCGGTGCGGTAGGTAGAGGAGGCAAGGACGAGGCGCGATGGTGGAGGAACCAGAGGCGGGGACGGGTTCCTGTCGACGAGGTTCGGCCGGGAACGGGCAGGGCGGTGGAGCTGGCTTGATTTGGTGGTGGAGGAGGCAGCAGGAGGTCGCCGACGCGAAGGAGAAGGAGGCGCGAGGGAGAGGGATGACGCCAGAGGAGGGCGAAGCGGCGCTCCGGGCTCGGGCGCGGGGCTCCTGCGTGCGAGGCGGCGGAGGGGAGGCATGGCCTCGCCGGAGTCAGCAAGGCTTGGCGACAGGGTCATCGCGAGGAAGAAGGAGGGCATCGAGGGAGATGGACGAAGGCTCGGCGGCGCTCCAGGGAAAGAGATGGGGATCGGGAGAGGAAGGTTGCGGCGCTAGGAGGAAGGAGGCAGGGGAGATGGGTCGAGAGGGGATGAGGCTAGGTTTCGGGAGCCGGCTGGGCCTAGAGGGCTGGGAACTGGGCCGGCCAGGAGGCCTTTTCGGCTGAACTCCTCTCTCTCTCTCTCTCTTTCTCTTATTTCCTATAAACAGAAAATAACAAAGAAGAAAAGGAGAAGAAAGGAGGTATTGGGGAAGAAGTAGGACACGCGGATACATTTCCAGACCCACAAAACCGAGCTTGATCCAAGAAGAAATAAGTTGGCACGAATGCAAGATTTAAATTCAAACTCATTTGAATATCATTCAAATGTGTTTGAATTGGGGCTAGGTTTCAGAGGTGCTCAAAAATGTTGAGATTAAAGAAAGAGCCTCGATTGATGGGAAAAGAATTAGGCAAAGTTAGAGAGTCAAAACTTGAAGAAGGAAAGGAAGGGATTTAACATGCACGTGTGTTGCGGTAAATTCCAAAATAATGGAATTTTTTATAGCTCCCTAATAATATTGGGAGGATATATGTTATAAACAGAAATCACCATGTGAGTTCCCTCAATTTAAATAGATCAAAGATCTATGCATTTTATTTGGTTGAGTTAAAAAATGAAATGGCATGATGACATGATGCAATGCCCAAGATGCAAAGATGAATGCAGCAGACAAAAGAAATCACCCAACAAAACTCGGAAAACATGGAAGGCATCTGAAGCTCCGGTCTTGGGGCGTCACAAGGTGGCAGCAGTTATCGATCTAGTTATGGAGATTCTGGTAATCACCCCCGACTGGACAGTGCCGTATGTTGCATACCTGCTCAAGCAGGAGCTTCCAGAAGACGAAGTTGAAGCACGTCAGATCGTCCGCAGGTCCAAGGCCTTCACGGTAATAGGCGGACAACTCTATGGGGAAAGTGTCACTAGCGTGGCTCAGTGATGTATCTCTCCAGAAGAGGGTCAACTGATATGGGATGAGATCCACTCGGGGACCTGTGGTCACCATGCGTCCTCTCGGACCATCGTGGCCAAAGCATACTGAGCATGATTCTATTGGCCACGGGCCAACGAAGTCGCAAAAGAGATTGTTGAGAAGTGTGAAGGTTGCCAGTTTTACTCAAATATGGCCCACAAACTTGCATCTGCCTTGAAAACCATTCAACTCGTCTGGTTGTTCCCTGTGTGGGGACTGGACATGATTGGGCCGCTTAGGACCGACAGAAGTGGTTTCACTCACCTGCTTGTGGTAGTCTACAAGTTTACCAAGTGGATTGAAGCAAAGCCTATCAAGAAGTTGGATTCAAAGATAGCCATCAAGTTTGTGAAAGAAATAATATTTCGGTATGGGATCCCGCACAACATTATCATAGACAACGACTCTAACTTTGATTCAGAAGAGTTCAGAGAATATTGCGCCTCCCAGGGCACTCAGGTGGATTATGCATCCGTTGCACATCCACAGTCGAATGGTTAGGCCAAAAGAGCAAATGGTCTGATCCTCCAAGGCTTGAAGCCTCGACTGATGCGCGACCTCGAACATGCTGTTGGGGCTTGGGTAATTGAATTGCCGTCTGTTCTGTGGGGATTGAGGACGACTCCAAACCGATCCACTAACCGAACCCCTTTCTTCATGGTGTACGGGGATAAAGCCGTGCTGGCGAGTGACCTGTTTCACAATGCACCTCGAGTGGAAGTTTATTTGGAAGCTGAAGCAGAGCAAGCACGTCAGGACACAGTAGACCTTCTATAAGAAGAGCGAGATATGGATTCAATTTGGTCGACTATTTATCAGCAAGATCTTCGTCGATTCCATGCTAGGAACGTCAAAGGTCGAGCATTTCAGGAAGGAGACCTAGTGCTCCGAGTGGATCAGCAATGGCCTCACAAGCTTGCCCCCATGTGGGAAGGCCCCTTCCTCGTTTCCAAGGTGCTACACAACAGAGCCTACCACCTCTACAACTTTGCGAAGAAGATTGATGAGTCGCGTGCCTGGAACGCTGATCTTCTCCGCTGATTTTATACTTAACACTCGGATTGTCGAGATGTAATAAGAATACTTTTAGATAATTTATCAAGACATGACTCCTGCAGTCCCATGATAATTTATCTTGCATAAGCATGCGTCCAAATCCCCCAGTGGGTGGCTTAGCTGTGAAACCTGCTTTCGCCTAAGTTAAAAAAACTACTCCGAGTGGAGAGCAATCCTCCCACTCGGGGGCTTAGCTACGAAACCTGTTTTCACCTAAGTTAAAAAACTACTCCAAGTGGAGAGCAATCCTCCCACTTGGGGGCTTAGCTGTGAAGCCTGTTTTCACCTAAGTTAAAAGTTACTCCGAGTGGTGAGCAATCCTCCCACTCAGGGGCTTAGCTACGAGCCCGTCCTCGCCTAAGTTAAAAAACTACTCCGAGTGGGGAGAAATCCTCCCACTCGAGGGCTTAGCTGCGAAACCTGTTTTCGCCCAATTTAAAAAGTTACTCCGAGTGGAGAGCAATCCTCCCACTCGGGGGCTTAGCTGCAAGCCCGTCCTTGCCTAAATTGAAAAACTACTCCTAGTGGAGAGCAATCCTCCCACTCAGGGGCTTAGCTACGACCCCAACCTCGCCTAAGTTACAAATCTACTCCGAGTGGAGAGCGATCCTCCCATACGGGGGCTTAGCTACGAACCAGCTTTCGCCTAAGTTAAAAGGTTACTCCGAGTGGAGAGCAATCCTCCCACTCGGAGGCTTAGTCGCGATCCAGTTTCGCCTAAGTTAAAAGATTACTCTGAGTGGAGAGCAATCCTCCCACTCGGGGGCTTAGCTGCGAACCAGTTTTGCCTAAGTCAGAAAATCCAATCACACAAAGCATTCTGAAAGCAATAAAAGCAATATTTGGATAAAATCGCCAAGCTCGGATAAACCCGTCAAGTTTCCGAACTGCAAGCAAAAGTACTCGGGCGCCAGGCCCGAAAGAGTTTAATGGTTACACGATCACTCGACATTCCGAGGCAGATAAGGTCGATTCATTAAAAAAATCTTCACTCGATGGGAGTAGGACTCAGTGGCTCGATGAAGGTGTCCAAGTCGATACCATCAGCTATGCGAGTGGCTGCTTCAATGAAGATCTCCATGAAGGATTGTAATTGGAGCTTGTTTGTGTTCGCCACTTGGAGAGCCTTCAGTTTTTCTTCCTTGGCATCCTTGCAATGGACTCTGACGAGTGAAAGAGCTACGTCAGCTCCGCAGCGAGTAGCTGATTTCTTTAATGCCTGCACTCGACTAGGAATTTTATTGAGCCAAGACATCAGCGACTCGAGGTCATTCTGAAGCCTATGCTCTGGCCACAGCTCTTGGTCTATCTTTGACAGTGCAACCTTCAGTCGAGCAATGTACCCCAAGATGCTGTCAAGACGAGCTTCAAGTCGCATTACATTCATCGTGGCTTAATCTTTGACGAGCGACTTTGTGGGGTCCAAGCCTGGTTCAGTCCGCTCGTTCTCTTGCTCAAAATCATGACAGAACTCTGTACGAGGGAGAAAATGAGTCAACAACAGAATTATATAAAGGGTCTCTAGATTTGCTCAGATGAAGAAAAGATACCTTCAAGCATGATGTACATCTTCTTGGCAAGTTCTCCCAAGTAAGCCTCTAGCTCGTCCCTCTTCCGAGTGAGCTGGTCGACCTTGTTAGCCAGAGCAACCTTATCCTCCCGCAACTGTGCAACCTCTTTCTTCACTTCGTCAACAGCGGTCTTCAGGTTGGCATTTTCCTCTCCAAGTTTGCTGACTGAAGCCAGCTTCCTCTCAGGTGCTTCAGTCTTCTCACGCGCCACCTTCTGTGCCCCCGCAAGCTCAGTGTCCTTCCTCTCCAATGCCTGCTTTGTTGGGGAATGTAGTAATTTCAAAAAAATTCCTATGCACACGCAAGATCATGGTGATGCATAGCAACAAGAGGGGAGAGTGTTGTCTACGTACCCTCGTAGACCGATAGTGGAAGCGTTATGACAACGCGGTTGATGTAGTCGTACGTCTTCACGGCCCGACCGATCAAGCACCGAAACTACGACACCTCCGAGTTTTAGCACACGTTCAGCTTGATGACGATCCCCGGACTCCGATCCAGCAAAGTGTCGGGGAAGAGTTCCGTCAGCACGACGGCATGGTGACGATCTTGATGTTCTACCGTCGCAGGGCTTCGCCTAAGCACCGCTACAATATTATCGAGGAGTATGGTGGAAGGGGGCACCGCACACGGCTAAGAAAACGATCACGAGGATCAACTTGTTGTGTCCATGGGGTGCCCCCCTGCCCCCATATATAAAGGAGCAAGGGGGGAGGAGGCCGGCCCTAGGAGGGGCGCGCCAGGGGAGTAGGATTCCTACTCCTAGTTGGAGTAGGTTTCCTCCTTTCCTAGTCCAACTAGGAGAAGGGGGGAAAGGGGGGAAGAGGGGAAGGAAGGGAGAGAGGGGCCGCACCCCAAACCCCTTGTCCAATTCGGACTGGGCTTGGGAGGGGCGCGCGCCACCTCCTGGTCCTTCCCACTAAGGCCCATTAAGGCCCATTGCTTCTTCCTCGTATTCCCATAACTCCCCGGTACCTCCGAAAATACCCGAATCACTCGGAACCTTTCTGATGTCCGAATATAGTCGTCCAATATATTGATCTTTACGTCTCGACCATTTCGAGAATCCTCGTCATGTCCCCGATCTCATCCGGGGCTCCGAACAAACTTCAGTTCATCAAAATATATAAACTCATAATGAAACTGTCATAGTAACGTTAAGCGTGCGGACCCTACGGGTTCAAGAACAATGTAGACATGACTGAGACATGTCTCCGGTCAATAACCAATAGCGGAACCTCGATGCTCATATTGGCTCCCACATATTCTACGAAGATCTTTATCGGTCAGACCGCATAACAACATACTTTGTTCCCTTTGTCATCGGTATGTTACTTGCCCGAGATTCGATCGTCGGTATCTCAAGACCTAGTTCCATCTCGTTACCGGCAAGTCTCTTTACTCGTTTCATAATACATCATCTCGCAACTAACTCATTAGCTGCAATGCTTGCAAGGCTTATGTGATGTGTATTACCGAGAGGGCCCAGAGATACCTCTCCAACAATCGGAGTGACAAATCCTAATCTCGAAATACGCCAACCCAACATGTACCTTTGGAGACACCTGTAGAGCTCCTTTATAATCACCCAGTTACGTTGTGACGTTTGGTAGCACACGAAGTGTTCCTCCGGTAAATGGGAGTTGCATAATCTCATAGTCATAGGAACATGTATAAGTTATGAAGAAAGCAATAGCAACATACTAAACGATCGGGTGCTAAGCTAATGGAATGGGTCATGTCAATCACATCATTCTCCTAATGATGTGATCCCGCTAATCAAATGACAACACATGTCTATGGTTAGGAAACATAACCATCTTTGATTAATGAGCTAGTCAAGTAGAGGCACACTAGTGACCTTTAGTTTGTCTATGTATTCACACAAGTATTATGTTTCCGGATAATACAATTCTAGCATGAATAATAAACATTTATCATGATATAAGGAAATAAAATAATAACTTTATTATTACCTGTAGGGCATATTTCCTTCAGTCTCCCACTTGCACTAGAGTCAATAATCTAGATTACACAGTAATGATTCTAACACCCATGGAGCTTTGGTGCTGATCATGTTTTGCTCGTGGAAGAGGCTTAGTCAACGGATCTGCTACATTCAGATCCGTATGTATCTTGCAAATCTCTATGTCTCCCACCTGGACTAGATCCCGGAAGGAATTGAAGCATCTCTTGATGTGCTTGGTTCTCTTGTGAAATCTGGATTCCTTTGCCAAGGCAATTGCACCAGTATTGTCACAAAAGATTTTCATTGGACCCGATGCACTAGGTATGACACTTAGATTGGATATGAACTCTTTCATCCAGACTCCTCGTTTGCTGCTTCCGAAGCAGCTATGTACTCCGCTTCACATGTAGATCCCGCCACAACGCTTTGTTTAGAACTGCACCAACCGACAGCTCCACCGTTTAATGTAAACACGTATCCGGTTTGTGATTTAGAATCGTCCGGATCAGTGTCAAAGCTTGCATCAACGTAACCATTTACAATGAGCTCTTTGTCACCTCCATATACGAGAAACATATCCTTAGTCCTTTTCAGGTAGTTCAGGATGTTCTTGACCGCTGTCCAGTGATCCACTCCTGGATTACTTTGGTACCTCCCTGCTAGACTTATAGCAAGACACACATCAGGTCTGGTACACAGCATTGCATACATGATAGAGCCTATGGCTGAAGCATAGGGAACATCTTTCATTTTCTCTCTATCTTCTGCAGTGGTCGGGCATTGAGTCTTACTCAATTTCACACCTTGTAACACAGGCAAGAATCCTTTCTTTGCTTGATCCATTTTGAACTTCTTCAAAACTTTGTCAAGGTATGTGCTTTGTGAAAGTCCAATTAAGAGTCTTGATCTATCTCTATAGATCTTAATGCCCAATATGTAAGCTGCTTCACCGAGGTCTTTCATTGAAAAATTCTTATTCAAGTATCCCTTTATGCTATCCAGAAATTCTATATCATTTCCGATTAGTAATATGTCATCTACATATAATATCAGAAATGCTACAGAGCTCCCACTCACTTTCTTGTAAATACAGGCTTCTCCAAAAGTCTGTACAAAACCAAATGCTTTGATTACACTATCAAAGCGTTTATTCCAACTCCGAGAGGCTTGCACCAGTCCATAAATGGATCGCTGGAACTTGCACACTTTGTTAGCTCCCTTTGGATCGACAAAACCTTCTGGCTGCATCATATACAACTCTTCTTCCAGAAATCCATTCAGGAATGCAGTTTTGACATCCATCTGCCAAATTTCATAATCATAAAATGCGGCAGTTGCTAACATGATTCGGTCATACTTAAGCATCGCTACGGGTGAGAAGGTCTCATCGTAGTCAATCCCTTGAACTTGTCGAAAACCTTTTGCGACAAGTCGAGCTTTGTAGACAGTAACATTACCGTCAGCGTCAGTCTTCTTCTTGAAGATCCATTTATTCTCAATTGCTTGCCGATCATTGGGCAAGTCAACCAAAGTCCATACTTTGTTCTCATACATGGATCCCATCTCAGATTTCATGGCTTTAAGCCATTTTGCGGAATCTGGGCTCACCATCGCTTCTCCATAGTTCGTAGGTTCATCATGATCTAGTAGCATGACTTCCAGAATAGGATTACCGTACCACTCTGGTGCGGATCTTATTCTAGTTGATCTACGAGGTTCAGTAGTATCTTGTTCTGAAGTTTCATGATCATCATCATTAGCTTCCTCACTAATTGGTGTAGGTGTCACAGAAACCGGTTTCTGTGATATACTACTTTCCAATAAGGGAGCAGGTACAGTTACCTCATCAAGTTCTACTTTCCTCCCACTCACTTCTTTCGAGAGAAACTCCTTCTCTAGAAAGTTTCCGAATTTAGCAACAAAAGTCTTGCCTTCGGATCTGTGATAGAAGGTGTATCCAATAGTTTCCTTTGGATATCCTATGAAGACACATTTTTCCGATTTGGGTTCGAGCTTATCAGGTTGAAGCTTTTTCACATAAGCATCGCAGCCCCAAACTTTCAGAAACGACAACTTTGGTTTCTTGCCAAACCACAGTTCATAAGGCGTCATCTCAACAGATTTTGATGATGCCCTATTTAACGTGAATGCGGCCGTCTCTAAAGCATAACCCTAAAACGATAGCGGTAAATCAGTAAGAGACATCATAGATCACACCATATCTAGTAAAGTACGATTATGACGTTCGGACACACCATTACGCTGTGGTGTTCCGGGTGGCGTGAGTTGCGAAACTATTCCGCATTGTTTCAAATGTACACCAAACTCGTAACTCAAATATTCTCCTCCACGATCAGATCGTAGGAATTTTATTTTCTTGTTACGATGATTTTCAACTTCACTCTGAAATTCTTTGAACTTTTCAAATGTTTCAGACTTATGTTTCATTAAGTAGATATACCCATATCTGCTTAAGTCATATGTGAAGGTGAGAAAATAACGATATCCGCCACGAGCCTCAACATTCATCAGACCACATACATCTGTATGTATGATTTCCAACAAATCTATTGCTCTCTCCATAGTACCGGAGAACGGTGTTTTGGTCATCTTGCCCATAAGGCACGGTTCGCAAGTACCAAGTGATTCATAATCAAGTGGTTCCAAAAGTCCATCAGTATGGAGTTTCTTCATGCGCTTTATACCGATATGACCTAAACGGCAGTGCCACAAATAAGTTGCACTATAATTATCAACTTGCATCTTTTGGTTTCAACATTATGAATATGTGTGTCACTACTATCGAGATTTAATAAGAATAGACCACTCTTCAAGGGTGCACGACCATAAAAGATATTACTCATATAAATAGAACAACCATTATTCTCCGATTTAAATGAATAGCCGTCTCGCATTAAACAAGATCCAGATATAATGTTCATGCTCAACGCTGGCACCAAATAACAATTATTTAGGTCTAATACTAATCCCGAAGGTAGATGTAGAGGTAGCGTGCCGACCACGATCACATCGACTTTGGAACCATTTCCCACGCGCATCGTTACCTCATCCTTAGCCAATCTTCGCTTAATCCGTAGTCCCTGTTTCGAGTTGCAAATATTAGCAACAGAACCGGCATCAAATACCCAGGTGCTACTGCGAGCATTAGTAAGGTACACATCAATAACATGTATATCACATATACCTTTGTTCACCTTGCCATCCTTCTTATCCGCCAAATACTTGGGGCAGTTCCGCTTCCAGTGACCAGTCTGCTTGCAGTAGAAGCACTTAGTTTCAGGCTTAGGTCCAGATTTGGGTTTCTTCTCCTGAGCAGCAACTTGCTTGCTGTTCTTTTTGAAGTTCCCCTTCTTCTTCCCTTTGCCCTTTTTCTTGAAACTAGTGGTCTTGTTGACCATCAACACTTGATGCTCCTTTTTGATTTCTACCTCTGCAGCTTTCAGCATTGAGAAGAGCTCAGGAATTGTCTTATTCATCCCTTGCATATTATAGTTCATCACGAAGCTCTTGTAGCTAGGTGGAAGTGATTGGAGAATTCTGTCAATGACGCAATCATCTGGAAGATTAACTCCCAATTGAATCAAGTGATTATTATACCCAGACATTTTTAGTATATGCTCATTGACAGAACTGTTCTCCTCCATCTTGCAGCTATAGAACTTATCGGAGACTTCATATCTCTCAATCCGGGCATTTGCTTGAAATATTAACTTCAACTCCTGGAACATCTCATATGCTCCATGACGTTCAAAACGTCGTTGAAGTCCCGATCCTAAGCCGTAAGGCATGGCACACTGAACTATCAAGTAGTCATCAGCTTTGCTCTGCCAGACATTCATAACATCTGGTGTTGCTCCAGCAGCCGGCCTGGCACCCAGCGGTGCTTCTAGGACGTAATTCTTCTGTGCAGCAATGAGGATAATCCTCAAGTTACGGACCCAGTCCGTGTAATTGCTACCATCATCTTTCAACTTTGCTTTCTCAAGGAACGCATTAAAATTCAATGGAACAACAGCACGGGCCATCTATCTACAATCAAACATAAACAAGCAAGATACTATCAGGTACTAAGTTCATGATAAATTTAAGTTCAATTAATCATATTACTAAAGAACTCCCACTTAGATAGACATCCCTCTAATCCTCTAAGTGATCACGTGATCCAAATCAACTAAACCATGTCCGATCATCACGTGAGATGGAGTAGTTGCATTGGTGAACATCACTATGTTGATCATATCTACTATATGATTCATGCTCGACCTTTCAGTCTCCGTGTTCCAAGGCCATATCTGTATATGCTTGGCTCGTCAAGTATAACCTGAGTATTCCGCGTGTGCAACTGTTTTGCACCCGTTGTATTTGAACGTAGAGCCTATCACACCCGATCATCACGTGGTGTCTCAGCATGAAGAACTTTCACAATGGTGCATACTCAGGGAGAACACTTCTGGATAATTAGTGAGAGATCATCTTAAAATGCTACCGTTAATCAAAGCAAGATAAGATGCATAAAAGATAAACATCGCACGCAATCAATATAAGTGATATGATATGGCCATCATCATCTTGTGCTTGCGATCTCCATCTTTGAAGCACCGTCATGATCACCATCGCCACCGGCACGACACCTTGATCACCATCGTAGCATCATTGTTGTCTCGCCAATCTTATGCTTCCACGACTATCGCTACCGTTTAGTGATAAAGTAAAGCATTACAGCGCAATTGCATTGCATACAATAAAGAGACAACCATATGGCTCCTGCCAGTTGCCGATAACTCGGTTACAAAACATGATCATCTCATACAATAAAATTTAGTATCATGTATTGACCATATCACATCACAACATGCCCTGCAAAAACAAGTTAGACGTCCTCTACTTTGTTTATTGCAAGTTTTACGTGGCTGCTACGGGCTTAAGCAAGAACCAATCTTACCTACGCATCAAAACCACAACGATAGTTTGTCAAGTTGGTGCTGTTTTAACCTTCGCAAGGACTGGGCGTAGCCACACTTGGTTCAACTAAAGTTGGAGAAACTGACACCCGCCAGCCACCTGTGTTCAAAGCACGTCGGTAGAACCAGTCTCGCGTAAGCGTACGCGTAATGTCGGTCCGGGCCGCTTCATCCAACAATACCGCCGAACCAAAGTATGACATGCTGGTAAGCAGTATGACTTATATCACCGACAACTCACTTGTGTACTCGTGCAAATAACATCAACACATAAAACCTAGGCTCTGATACCACTGTTGGGGAACGTAGTAATTTCAAAAAAATCCTACGCACACGCAAGATCATGGTGATGCATAGCAACGAGAGGGGAGAGTGTTGTCTACGTACCCTCGTAGACCGACAGCGGAAGCGTTATGACAACGCGGTTGATGTAGTCGTACGTCTTCACGGCCCGACCGATCAAGCACCGAAACTACGGCACCTCCGAGTTTTAGCACACGTTCAGCTCGATGACGATCCCCGGACTCCGTCCAGCAAAGTGTCGGGGAAGAGTTCTGTCAGCACGATGGCGTGGTGACGATCTTGATGTTCTACCGTCGCAGGGCTTCGCCTAAGCACCGCTACAATATTATCACGGAGTATGGTGGAAGGGGGCACCGCACACGGCTAAGAAAACGATCACGAGGATCAACTTGTTGTGTCCATGGGGTGCCCCCCTGCCCCCATATATAAAGGAGCAAGGGGGGAGGAGGTCGGCCCTAGGAGGGGCGCGCCAGGGGAGTAGGATTCCTACTCCTAGTTGGAGTAGGTTTCCTCCTTTCCTAGTCCAACTAGGAGAAGGGGGGAAAGGGGGGAAGAGGGGAAGGAAGGGAGAGAGGGGCCGCACCCCAAACCCCTTGTCCAATTCGGACTAGGCTTGGAAGGGGCGCGCGCCACCTCCTGGTCCTTCCCACTAAGGCCCATTAAGGCCCATTGCTTCTTCCTCGTATTCCCATAACTCCCCGGTACCTCCGAAAATACCCGAATCACTCGGAACCTTTCTGATGTCCGAATATAGTCGTCCAATATATTGATCTTTACGTCTCGACCATTTCGAGAATCCTCGTCATGTCCCCGATCTCATCCGGGGCTCCGAACAAACTTCAGTTCATCAAAATATATAAACTCATAATGAAACTGTCATAGTAACGTTAAGCGTGCGGACCCTACGGGTTCAAGAACAATGTAGACATGACCGAGACATGTCTCCGGTCAATAACCAATAGCGGAACCTCGATGCTCATATTGGCTCCCACATATTCTACGAAGATCTTTATCGGTCAGACCTCATAACAACATACTTTGTTCCCTTTGTCATTGGTATGTTACTTGCCCGAGATTCGATCGTCGGTATCTCAATACCTAGTTCAATCTCATTACTGGCAAGTCTCTTTACTCGTTTCGTAATACATCATCTCGCAACTAACTCATTAGCTGCAATGCTTGCAAGGCTTATGTGATGTGTATTACCGAGAGGGCCCAGAGATACCTCTCCAACAATCGGAGTGACAAATCCTAATCTCGAAATACGCCAACCCAACATGTACCTTTGGAGACACCTGTAGAGCTCCTTTATAATCACCCAGTTACGTTGTGACGTTTGGTAGCACACAAAGTGTTCCTCCGGTAAACAGGAGTTGCATAATCTCATAGTCATAGGAACATGTATAAGTTATGAAGAAAGCAATAGCAACATACTAAACGATCGTGTGCTAAGCTAATGGAATGGGTCATGTCAATCACATCATTCTCCTAATGATGTGATCCCGCTAATCAAATGACAACACATGTCTATGGTTAGGAAACATAACCATCTTTGATTAACGAACTAGTCAAGTAGAGGCACACTAGTGACGTTTAGTTTGTCTATGTATTCACACAAGTATTATCTTTCCGGATAATACAATTCTAGCATGAATAATAAACATTTATCATGATATAAGGAAATAAAATAATAACTTTATTATTGCCTCCAGGGCATATTTCCTTCATGCTTCATGGTGTCTAAAGAAATAACATTCTTCAGTCATGCTTGGAGTTGACGATTTTCACTATGCACATCTGTTCGAGTGGAATCACTTGGTTCAAAGGACGAAAAAGAAAGAACGGGAAAACATACAGCCAGAAAGACATTACCTCCCATGGTCTTCACTTCCTCCTAAGCATTCTTCAGATTCTTGTTGGAAAGCTCCAAATCAAGTTGGATTTGGATCTTCTCCTTGTCCAAAGCAGCGTATTGAGTCCCAAATTCACAAGACTTCTGCACAAAAAAAAAAGACAACTCAGTTGACAGGAAAAACCCTTTACTTCCGAGTGAATAAGAGCAAATTTAGGTTAATATTATCAAAAGAATTCTAAAGACCACCACCGAATCAAACACTCGACGCCGCGGGGACTACACCCAGTGGGTGCACTTAGCGTGACCCGACTGGATCGATTTCCCACTTGGTATGGCCTGCCCTGCCCAAAAAAAATTCCTTGTTCTCAGACCCTCGCCGACTGCCCGCAATCAACAGCGGTCTCGGGGACTACACCCAGTGGGTGCACTCGGCGTGCCCCCACTAGATCAGGTACCAACTTAACACGATCTGACTAACTCGAGTGGAAGAACTGTAGCCCGAATGAAGAGCTACAAACAGACATATTCTAAAGACCCCCTCTGAATCTAACATTCAACGACGGTCTCGGGGACTATTGATACGTCTCCAACATATCTATAATTTTTGATTGTTCCATGCTATATTATATCCTGTTTTGGACATTATTGGGATTTATTATACACTTTTATATTATTATTGGGACTAACCTATTAACCGGAGGCCCAGCCTAGAATTACTGTTTTTTTGCCTATTTCAGAGTTTCGCAGAAAAAGAATATCAAACGGAGTCCAAACGGAATGAAACCTTTGGGAACGCGATTTTCGGAACGACCATGATCCAGAGAACTTGGACCCTACGTCAAGCAATCAACCAGGAAGGCACAAGGTAGGGGGCACGCCTACCCCCCCCCCCACAGGCGCGTCCTCCACCCTCGTGGGGCCCACGTTGCTCCACCGACGTACTCCTTCCTCCTATATATACCTACGTACCCCCAAACTACCAGATACGGAGCCAAAACCCTAATTCCACCGTCGTAACTTTCTGTATCCACGAGATCCCATCTTGGGGCCTTTTCCGGAGCTCTGGCGGAGGGGGCATCGATCACGGAGGGCTTCTACATCAACACCATAGCCTCTCCGATGAAGTGTGAGTAGTTTACTTCAGACTTACGGGTCCATAGTTATTAGCAAGATGGCTTCTTCTCTCTTTTGGATCTCAATACAAAGTTCTCCCCCTCTCTTGTGGAGATCTATTCAATGTAATCTTCTTTTGTGGTGTGTTTGTTGAGACCGATGAATTGTGGGTTTCTGATCAAGTTTATCTATGAACAATATTTGAATCTTCTCTGAATTCTTTTATGTATGATTGGTTATCTTTGCAAGTCTCTTTGAATTATCAGTTTGGTTTGGCCAACTAGATTGATCTTTCTTGCAATGGGAGAAGTGCTTAGCTTTGGGTTCAATCTTGCGATGTCCTTTCCCAGTGATAGTAGGGGCAGCAAGGCACGTATTGTATTGTTGCCATCGAGGATAACAAGATGGGGTTTATATCATATTGCATGAGTTTATCCCTCTACATCATGTCATCTTGCTTAAAGCGTTACTTTGTTCTCTTGAACTTAATACTGTAGATGGATGGTGGATAGCGGTCGATGTGTGGAGCAATAGTAGTAGATGCAGGCAGGAGTCGGTCTACTTGTCTCGGACGTGATGCCTATATACATGATCATACCTAGATATTCTCATAACTATGCTCAATTCTATCAATTGCTCAACAGTAATTTGTTCACCCACCGTAATACTTATGCTCTCAAGAGAAGCCTCTAGTGAAACCTATGGCCCCCGGGTCTATTTTCCATCATATTAATCTTCCAATACTTAGTTATTTCCTTTTCCATTTATTTTACTTGCATCTTTATCGTAAAAATACCAAAAATATTATCTTATCATATCTATCAGATCTCACTCTCGTAGGTGACCGTGAAGGGATTGACAACCCCTTTATCGCGTTGGTTGCGAGGAGTTTATTTGTTTTTGTAGGTGCGAGGGACTCGTGCGTGGCCTCCTACTGGATTGATACCTTGGTTCTCAAAATCCGAGGGAAATACTTACGCTGCTCTGCTGCATCACCCTTTCCTCTTCAAGGGAAAACCAACGCAGTGCTCAAGAGGTAGCAAGAAGGATTTCTGGCACCGTTGCCGGGGAATCTACGCAAAAGTCAACATACCAAGTACCCATCACAAACCCTTATCTCCCGCATTACATTATTTGCCATTTGCCTCTCGTTTTCCTCTCCCCCCACTTCACCCTTGCCGTTTTATTCGCCCTCTCTCTCTCCGTCCTCCTCCTCTTTCTCTATTTGCCTTTTTTGCCCGCCTCTTGTTTGCTTGTGTGTTGGATTGCTTGCTTGTCACGATGGCTCTATCTAGATTTGGTGATCTTCACCTTAAAAGGTTAGAAGAGATCGAAAGCAACGTCCGGAGTTTTATGGTCTTACAATTTGAGCATAATAGTTTCTTTAGAAATGAGCTTAAAGAAAAAAAAAGCTTTATGGGTTATATGAACAAATATCTCGATGATATGTCTAAAGAATTTGATGGTTTGAAATCTTAGATTGCTCATCTTGAGAAGTTAATAACTGAAGTTTCGGATAAGCAAGCCACCTTAGTTAATAAGATGGCCGCTAAGCCGAATTTTTTTTGGATAGCAAAGATGAAGATCTAAAAGTTATTGATGTGTCCCCTATTAAATCTTTGTTTTGTAATATGAATCTTGATAATGATGGGACTGAATATGATCCACCTTTACCTAGAAGACGTTCCAAAAATTCGGACTCTTTATATCTTGATGCTAAAATTGTTAAAAGTGGGATTGAAGAAGTCAAAACTTTAAATATTAATGAACCCACTATTTTGGATTTCAAGGAATTTAATTATGACAATTGTTCTTTGATAGATTGTATTTCCTTGTTGCAATCCGTGCTAAATTCTCCTCATGCTTATAGTCAAAATAAAGCCTTTACCAAACATATCGTTGATGCTTTGATGCAATCTTATGAAGAAAAACTTGAGGTGGAAGTTTCTATCCCTAGAAAACTTTATGATGAGTGGGAACCTACTATTAAAATTAAGATTAAAGATCATGAATGCTATGCTTTGTGTGATTTGGGTGCTAGTGTTTCCACGATTCCAAAGACTTTGTGTGATTTGCTAGATTTCCATGATTTTGATGATTGCTCTTTAAACTTGCACCTTGTGGATTCCACTATTAAGAAACCTATGGGAAGAATTAATGATGTTCTTATTGTTGCAAATAGGAATTATGTGCCCATGGATTTTATTGTTCTTGACATAGATTGCAATCCTTCATGTCCTATTATTCTTGGTAGACCTTTCCTTAGAACGATTGGTGCAATTATTGATATGAAGGAAGGAAATATTAGATTCCAATTTCCGTTAAGGAAAGGCATGGAACACTTCCCTAGAAAGAAAATTAAATTACCATATGAATCTATTATGAGAGCCACTTATGGATTGCCTACCAAAGATGGCAATACCTAGACCTATCTTTGCTTTTATGCCTAGCTAAGGGCGTTAAACGATAGCGCTTGTTGGGAGGCAACCCAATTTTATTTTTATTCCTTGCTTTTTGCTCCTGTTTAGTGATAAATAATTTATCTAGCCTCTGTTTTGGTTGTGTTTTTTGTGTTTAATTAGTGTTTGTGCCAAGTAGAACCGTTGGGAAGACTTGGGGAAAGTCTTTTTAATGTTGCTGTAAAAAACAGAAACTTTAGCGCTCACAAGAACTGCTGCCATTTTTATTTGGAAAGTGCTATTTAGTTAATTCTTTTTGCAGATGATTAATAGCTAAATTCCCATCGTCCAGAAAGTTATTTTAGAATTTTTGGGGTTCCATATCTTGCGTTAGCTACAGATTACTACAGACTGTTCTGTTTTTGACAGATTCTGTTTTTCGTGTGTTGTTTGCTTATTTTGATGAATCTATGGCTAGTAAAATAGTTTATAAACCATAGATAAGTTGGAATACAGTAGGTTTAAAACCAATATAAATAAAAAATGAGTTCATTACAGTACCTTGAAGTGGTGTTTTGTTTTCTTTCGCTAATGGAGCTCACGAGATTTTCTACTTTAAGTTTTGTGTTGTGAAGTTTTCAAGTTTTGGGTAAAGGAGTGGCAAGAGCCTATGCTTGGGGATGCCCCGGAAGGCATCCCCTCTTTCGTCTACTTCTATCGGTAACTTTACTTGGAGCTATATTTTTATTTACCACATGATATGTGTTTTGCTTGGAGCGTCTTGTATTATTTGAGTCTTTATTTCTTAGTTTTCCACAACCATCCTTGCTGCACACACCTTTTTGAGAGATACACTCATGATTAGGAAATTGTTAGAATACTCTATGTGCTTCACTTATATCTTTTGAGTTATATAGTTTTTGCTCTAGTGCTTCACTTATATCTTTTAGAGCACGTTGGCAGATTTGTTTTTATAGAAACCATTGTTCTCTCATGCTTCACTTAGATTATTTTGAGAGTCCTAAAAACAGCATGGTAATTTGCTTTAATTATGTTAGGCATTCAAGATTAATAATAAAATTTTCTTATGAGTGCGTTGAATACTATGAGAAGTTTGAAACTTGATAATTGTTTTGAGATATAGAGATGGTGATATTAGAGTCATGCTAGTTGAGTAGTTGTGAATTTGAGAAATACTTGTGTTAAAGTTTGTGATTCCCGTAGCATGCACGTATGGTGAACCATTATGTTAAGAAGTCGGAGCATGATGTATTTATTGATTGTCTTCCTTATGAGTGATGGTCGGGGACGAGCGATGGTCTTTTCCTACCAATCTATCCCCCTAGGAGCATGCGTGTAATACTTTGCTTTGATAACTTTTAGATTTTTGCAATAAGTATATAAGTTCTTTATGACTAATGTTGAGTCCATGGATCATACGCACTCTCACCCTTCCACCATTGCTAGAGTCTCTAATACCACGCACCTATCGCCGGTATCATACACCCACCATATACCTTCCTCAAAACAGCCACCATACCTACCTATCATGGCATTTCCATAGCCATTCCGAGATATATTGCCATGCAACTTACCACCGTTCCGTTTACTATGACACGCTCCATCATTGTCATATTGCTTTGCGTGATCATGTAGTTGACATTGTATTTGTGGCAAAGCCACCATTCATAATTCTTTCATACATGTCACTCTTGATTCATTGCATATCCCGGTACACCGCCGGAGGCATTCACATAGAGTCATATTTTGTTCTAAGTATTGAGTTGTAAGTAAATAAAAAAAGTGTGATGATCATCATTTTTAGAGCATTGTCCCAAGTGAGGAAAGGATGATGGAGACTATGATTCCCCCACAAGTCGGGATGAGACTCCGGACTAAATAAAAAAAGAGGCCATAAAAAAAGAGAAAAGGCCCAAATAAAAAATGAGAGAAAAAGAGCGAAGGGACAATGCTGCTATCCTTTTACCACACTTGTGCTTCAAAGTAGCACCAACATCTTCATAGAGAGTCTCCTATGTTATCACTTTCATATACTAGTGGGATTTTTTCATTATAGAACTTGGCTTGTATATTCCAATGATGGGCTTCCTTAAAATGCCCTAGGTCTTTTTGAGCAAGCGAGTTGGATGCACACCCACTTAGTTCTTTTTGTTGAGCTTTCATATACTTATAGCTCTAGTGCATCCGTTGCATGGCAATCCCTACTCACTCACATTGATATCTATTAATGGGCATCTCCATAGCCTGTTGATACGCCTAGTTGATGTGAGACTATCTTCCCTTTTTGTCTTCTCCACAACCACCATTCTATTCCACCTATAGTGCCATGTCCATGGCTCACGCTCATGTATTGCGTGAAGATTGAAAAAGTTTGAGAACACCAAAAGTATGAAACAATTGCTTGGCTTGTCATCGGGGTTGTGCATGAAGGCACGAGGTAGGGAGTGCGCCTACCCCCCAGGCACGCCCTCCACCCTCGTGGGGCCCACGTTGCTCCACCGACGCACTCCTTCCTCCTATATATACCTACGCACCCCCAAACTACCAGATAGGGAGCCAAAACCCTAATTTCACCGCCGTAACTTTCTGTATCCATGAGATCCCATCTTGGGGCCTTTTCCGGAGCTCTGTCGGAGGGGGTATCGATCACGGAGGGCTTCTACATCAACACCATAGCCTCTCCGATGAAGTGTGAGTAGTTTACTTCAGACCTACGGGTCCATAGTTATTAGCTAGATAGCTTCTTCTCTCTTTTGGATCTCTATACAAAGTTCTCCCCCTCTCTTGTGGAGATCTATTCGATGTAATCTTCTTTTGCGGTGTGTTTGTTGAGACCGATGAATTGTGGGTTTATGATCAAGTTTATCTACAAACAATATTTGAATCTTCTCTGAATTCTTTTATGTATGATTGGTTATCTTTGCAAGTCTCTTCGAATTATCAGTTTGGTTTGGCCAACTAGATTGATCTTTCTTGCAATGGGAGAAGTGCTTAGCTTTGGGTTCAATCTTGCGGTGTCCTTTCCCAGTGACAGTAGGGGCAGCAAGGCACGTATTGTATTGTTGCCATCAAGGATAACAAGATGGGGTTTATATCATATTGCATGAGTTTATCCCTCTACATCATGTCATCTTGCTTAAAGCGTTACTCTATTCTCTTGAACTTAATACTCTAGATACATGCTGGATAGCGGTCGATGTGTGGAGTAATAGTAGTAGATGCAGGCAGCAGTCGGTCTACTTGTCTCAGACGTGATGCCTATATACATGATCATACCTAGATATTCTCATAACTATGCTCAATTCTATCAATTGCTCAACAGTAATTTGTTCACCCACCGTAATACTTATGCTCTTGAGAGAAGCCTCTAGTGAAACCTATGGCCCCCAGGTCTATTTTCCATCATATTAATCTCCAATACTTAGTTATTTCCTTTGCCATTTATTTTACTTGCATCTTTATCATAAAAATACCAAAAATATTATCTTATTATATCTATCAGATCTCACTCTCGTAGGTGACCATGAAGGGATTCACAACCCCTTTATCGCGTTGGTTGCGAGGAGTTTATTTGTTTGTGTAGGTGCGAGGGACTCGTGCGTGGCCTCCTACTGGATTGATACCTTGGTTCTCAAAATCTGAGGGAAATACTTACGCTGCTCTGCTGCATCACCCTTTCCTCTTCAAGGGAAAACCAACGCAATGCTCAAGAGGTAGCAACTATACCCAGTGGGTGCACTCAGCGTGCCCCCACTGGATCAGGTACCCACTCGATACGACCTGTCTGACTCGAGTGGAAGAACTGTGCAGCGACAGAAAACACCCAATGGGTGTACAGATTCAAGGCACAGACCCATGATAGATGCACATTACAGGTTCCAAAACGCTCATCCACAAACATCTTATGAATAATAAAGCAGCAGTTTTTGGGTACAATACTGCTACTTCTTGAGCTTGCGTTAGTTTTTCCCTTGAAGAGAAAAGGGTGATGCAGCAAAGTAGAGATAAGTATTTCCCTCAGTTTGAGAACCAAGGTATCAATCCAGTAGGAGACACCGCACAAATCACCGAATACCTGCACAAACAATCAAACAACTTGCACCCAACGCGATAAAGGGGTTGTCAATCCCTTCACGGTTACTTGCAAAAGTGAGATCTGATGGAGATAGATAAATGATAAAGTAAATATTTTTGGTATTTTTGGTTTATAGACCGGAAATTAAAAGATTGCAAAAAGAGTAGATTGGAAACTAATATGATGGAAAATAGACCCAGGGGCCATAGGTTTCACTAGAGGCTTCTCTCAAGATAGCAAATAATACGGTGGGTGAACAAATTACTGCCGAGCAATTGATAGAAAATCGCAAAGTTATGATGATATCTAAGGCAATGATCATGAATATAGGCATCACATCAAGGTCAAGTAGACCGAAACGATTCTGCATCTACTACCATTACTCCACACATCGACCGCTATCTAGCATGCACCTAGAGCATTAAGTTCATAAAGAACTGAGTAATGCATTAAGTAAGACGACATGATGTATAGGAATTAACTCAAGAAATATGATGAAAACCCCATATTTATATCCTCGTTGGAAAAAATACAATACGTGCCTTGCTGCCCCTACTGTCACTGGGAAAGGACACCGCAAGATTGAACCCAAAGCTAAGCACTTTTCCCATTGCAAGAAAAACCAATCTAGTTGGCCAAACCAAACCGATAGTTCGAAGGGAATTACAAAGATATCAAATCATGCATAAAAGAATTCAGAGAAGATTCAAATAATATTCATAGATAAGCTGATCAGAAATCCACAATTCATCGGATCTCGGCAAACACACCGCAAAAAAGTATTACATCGAATAGATCTCCAAGAACATCGCGGAGAACATGGTATTGAGAATCAAAGAGAGAGAGAAGAATCCATCTAGCTACTAGCTATGGACCCGTAGGTCTAAGGTAACCTACTCACGCTTCATTGGAAGGGCAATAGAGTTGATGTAGAAGCCCTTTGTGATCGAATCCCTCTCCGGCAAGGTACCGAAAAAGGTCCCTAGATGGGACCTCACGGGTAAAAAAGGTTGCGGGGGTGAAAAGTGTTTTCGTGGATGCCTCTGGTGGTTTGAGGATATATGGGAATATATAGGCGAAAGAATTAGGTCAGGAGGTGCACGAGGGGCCCACAAGGGTGGGGGCACGCCCTACCCCCCTGTGCGCGCCCTCCATTTTTGTGGCTCCTCATGGCTCCTCCGAATCATCTCCAAGTCTCCTGGTTGTCTTCTGGTCCAAGAAAAAACATCGCGAAGGTTTTATTCCGTTTGGACTCCGTTTGCTATTCCTTTTCCGTGAAACTCAAAAACAGGGAAAAAACAAGAACTGGCACTGGGCTCTAGGTTAATAGGTTAGTCCCAAAAATAATATGAAATAACATATTAATGCATATAGAACATCCAAAACAGATAATATCATAGCATGAAACAATCAAAAATTATAGATACGTTGGATACGTATCACATACCCCAACAGAATGAGCGATCATCCAATCAGAAATCAACTTACAATCGTACTTACTCGGACGTTCGTCTGAAGGGCAGAGTTGGCGTCATAAGCAACCTTGTTAGACTGATGCACCACCTTCAGCCTCTCCATCATTAGGCCTGCTTGGATCATGGCCTCCTTGGCAGCTCTAGTTTGGTCCTCCGGGACGTGATGCAGATCGAATCCAGTCGACATGGGAGTTGATGATGAAGCTGGAGGGGTCAGCGTTTGAGGCTGCCCAGTCAGACCGGTAGTTTGAATGACCGTCACTAGAGGCTAAACAGTCAACATTGGGACAACAAAAGAAACACCCGTTCAGGACGAGCCACCAAGTTCTTGAACAACGGGTTCAGTTGGCAGGTGAGACGTCCGACTCGAAGGGGTTCTGTTGCTCAGGCCCCGAGAGATGGTCGAGGCCCTGCCTCTTCCACCTGCACTCCTTGGAGGTTCATCCTCATTGTCGTGTGGAAGCTGGATAACATCTGTTGGTACTACAAACACTCGACAGTGAGATTCCATTCGACTACCAAAACAATTGATAAGGTGTGAGCATGTCTGCAGTATCGTACCTGCTCGAGAAGTGGCCATGTTTACGGTATCTGCATCAGCCTTCTCGTCGTCGATCTCCATGTAGGACGTTGATACGTCTCCATCGTATCTATAATTTTTGATTGTTTCATGCTAATATTATACAACTTTCACATACTTTTGGCAACATTTTATATGATTTATTGGACTAACATATTGATCCAGTGCTTAGTGCCAGTTCCTGTTTTTTGCATGTTTTTTGTTTCGCGGAATATCCATATCAAACAAAGTGCAAATGCAATAAATTTTTACGGAGAACTATTTTGGAATATATGTGATTTTGGGAGGTGTAATCAACGCAAACGGAGGCCCACAGTGACTACAAGACACCAGGGCACGCCCCAGGCCCCTAGCGCATGGTGGTGGGTTGTGCCCACCTCGTACGTCAGTTGGAGCTCTACTTCAGGCGCAAGGAAGCTTATATTCAGAAAAAAAATCGTGTTAAAATCTTAGCGCAATCGGAGTTAGGATCTCCCGGAATATAAGAAATGGTTTTCGGCCAGATCTGGGGAACACGAAACAGAAGAGAACAGTGAGGGAGATCCAATCTCGGAGGGGCTCCCGCCCCTCCACCACCATGGAGGCCATGGACAAGAGGGGGAACTCTCCTCCCATCTAGGGGGAGGCCAAGGAAGAATAAGAAGGAGAGGGGGCTCTCTCCCCCTCTCTCCCGGTGGCGCCGGAACGCCGCCGAGGCAAGGATCGTGATGGCGATCTACATCAACAATCTTGCTACCGTCAACACCAACTTTCTCCCCCTTTATGCAGCGGTGTAACACCCCTTCTCTAAACTATAATCTCTACTTAAACATGGTGCTCAACTCCATATATTATTTACCAATGATCTATGGTTATCCTATGATGTTCGAGTAGATCCGTTTTGTCCTATGGGTTAATCATGATCTTGGTTGGTATGATTGTATATTTTATTTATGGTGCTGTCCTACGGTGCCCTCTGTCTCACGCAAACGTGGGGATCCTCGCTGTAGGGTGTTGCAATATGTCCATGGTTCGCTTATGGTGGGTTGTGAGAGTGACATAAGCTTAAACCCGAGTAAGTGGGTTATGGTGTATGGGAGTAAAGAGGACTAGATACTTAATGCTATGGTTGGGTTTCGCGACCTTAATGATCTTTAACTCATACATTATTTAATTTCCCTTCAAGCTTACCGATAGACCTTATAGACCTTATAGTTTCGCGACCTTAATGATCTTTAACTCATACTTTATAGACTTGAAAATTTGGCTATCCTTAAATATTGCTATGATAATTATAAATACAATTCCGATATTGATGAATTTATTGAGAAAGTCTCCGCTGTCCAAGAAGAGACTAATATTTTGCAGGAGTCTATGGAAGAAGGAATTGATGAAACTGTGAGCTCATTGGATGAAAAAGATGATGAGGAGAGCGAAGAACAAAAGGAGGAAGAGCGGATTAGCTACCCGTGCCCACCTTCTAATGAGAGTAACTCTTCAACTCATACATTATTTAATTTCCCTTCATGCTTACCGAAGGATGAATGCTATGATAATTGCTATGACCCCGTTGATTCTTTTGAAATATCCCTTTTTGATGAACTTGCTGATTGCTATGTTTGTCGCCATGATGCCAATTTAAATTATGCTTATGGAGATGAACTTGCTATAGTTCCTTATGTTGAGAATGAAATTGTTGCTATTGCACCCACACATGATAGTCTATTATATTTTTGAACTCTCCAAACTACACTATATCAGAGAAGTTGGCACTTATTAAGGATTACACTGATGGGTTGCCTTCTACCACTACACATGATGATTTTAATGAATATAATATGCATGTGCTTGCTGCTCCTAATTATAATTATTATGAGAGAGGAACTGCATCTCCGCCTCTTTATGTTTCCAACATGATAGAATTGCAAGAAACTGCTTATGCTATGTACTGGCCTTTACTTGATGTGCATGAATTCTCCTTTTATGACATGTCGATGCATAAGAAGAGAGTTATACTTCGTAATTGCATGATTTGTGTTGCTTTGTGCTCACTACTAAATGCCAAATCATTGTTAATTAAAATTGGCTTTGATATAGCTTGGGATCCGGGTGGATTCATTACTTGAGCACTTTATGACTAGCTTAATGGCTTTAAAGAAAGCGCTGCCAGGGAGACAACCTGGAAGTTTTAGAGAGTCATTTCTTTCTGTTGAGTGCTTTTATAAAGTTTAAAAACAAAAAAAATAGAGGGGGAACTTAAAAAATTTTTAACAAAAGAGAAGCGATTGGAAGTTATGCATTGGAGAAGTGAGGGTCGACCTTGGACACTTGTGTTCATGCTCATGGAAAAAATGTAGATTTTTTCATGAAGATTCTCACAAAAATAATTATCCCCTTGTACAATTCCATTGTATTATAAAAATAATGTGCCAAGATTTGCCTTTAGGATGATTAGATTGCTTGTTGGTATGTGCGGTGCAAAAACAGAAACTTCGGCTGTAGTGCGTGAATTTTCGTTTTTTACTGGAACGTCGAAACTTTTTGAAACTTTTTGCAAAGTCCTGCTATACAAATTTTTTATATTTTCCTAATGTTTCAGAATTTTTGGAGTAACAGAAGTAAGGTGAATGTTCAGATTACTACAGACAGTCCTGTTTAAGACATATTCTTTTTTGATGCATTGTTTTGCTTGTTTTGATGAAACTATCGATTCTATCAGTGGTATAAACCATGGAAAAGTTATGTTACAGTAGCTTAAATGAAAAAACAAAATATGAATTGGTTTGCAACAGTACTTGGAGTAGTGATTTGCTTTATTATACTAACGGATCTTACCGAGCTTTCTGTTGAGTTTTGTGTGGATGAAGTGATAAAAGATCGAGGAGGTCCCGATAGAGGAGAAGGAGGAGAGGAAAGAGCTCAAGCTTGGGGATACCCAAGGCACCCCAAGTAAATATTCAAGGAGACTCAAGCGTCTAAGCTTGGGGATGCCCCGGAAGGGATCCCATCTTTCTTCAACAAGTATAAGTATGCTTTCGTTCTCGTTTCATTCATGTGGTATGTGCAAATCTTGGAGTGTCTTTTGCATTTATTTTTCACTTTTCTTTTATGCACCATGCTGGTATGAGATAGTACATGGTTGATTTATAGAATTCTCATTGCACTTCACTTATATCTTTTGAGTATGGCTTTATACAATGCTTCATGTGCTTCACTCATATCATTTGAAGTTTGGATTGCCTGTTTCTCTTCACATAGAAAGCCGTTGTTTGTAGAATGCTCTTTTGCTTCACTTATATTTGTTATATCATGGTATTTTATAGAAAGAATTAAACTCTCATGCTTCAGTTATATTGATTTAGAGAGTCAAAAGGAATTGGTCAATTGCATGGTTAGTCATAAAATCCTACATAAAACTTGTGGATCACTAAATATGGTATGTTTGATTCCTTGCAATAGTTGTGTGATATAGAGATGGAATATGTGGGAGGTACTAGTAAACGGTTGTGGTTAGTAAGAATATTGGTGTTAAGGTTTGTGATTCCCGAAGCATGCACGTATGGTCTCTCGTTATGCTATGAAGTTGGAGCATGATTTATTATTAATTGTCTTCCTTATGAGTGGCGTTCGGGGACGAGCGATGGTCTTTTCCTACCAATCTATCCCCCTAGGGGCATGCGTAGTAGTACTTTGCTTAAAGGGCCAATAAACTTTTGCAATAAGTATATGAGTTCTTTATGACTAATGTGAGTCCATGGATTATACACACTCTTACCTTTTCGCAATTTGCTAGCCTCTACGGTACCGTGCATTGCCCTCTCTCACCTCGAGAGTTGGTGCAAACTTCGTCGGTGCATCCAAACCTCGTGATATGATACACTCTATAACACATAAGCCTTATTATATCTTCCTCAAAACAGCCACCATACCTACCTATTATGGCTCTTCCATAGCCATTCCGAGATATATTTCCATGCAACTTCCACCGCTTCCGTTTTGGTGACTTGAGCATTCATTGTCATATTGCTTTGCATGATCATATAGCTGACATAGCAGTTGTGGCTCAGCCACCATTCATCATTTTTCATACATGTTACGCTAGATCATTGCACATCCTGGTACACTGCCAGAGGCATTCATATAGAGTCATATTTTGTTATAGGTATCGAGTTGTAATTTTTATTTCTTTTGAGTTATAAGTAAATAGAAATGTGATGATCATCATTATTCATTTTTAGAGCATTGCCCCAGTGAGGAAAGGATGATGGAGACTATGATTCCCCCACAAGTCAGGATGAGACTCCGAACAATGAGAGAGAAAATATATAAAAAGAAAAAAGAAAAAGGAAAAAAGAAAAGGAGAAAAAAGAAAGAAAAAAGGAAAAAAAAGAGAGAAGGGGCATGCTAGTTCCACACTTGTGCTTCGAAGTAGCACCCTCCTTTTCATATGGAGAGTCTCCTATGTTGTCACTTATAGGATTAGATGCACACCCACTTAGTTTTCATAGGGAGCTTTCATACACTTATAGCTCTTAGTGCATTCATTGCATGGCAATCCCTACTCCTCACGTTGATATCAATAGATGGGCATCTCCATAGGCCGTTGGTTAGCCGCATTGATGTGAGACTTTCATACTTTTTTTGTCTTCTCTATATTTACCCCTATCATCATACTCTATTCCATCTATAGTGCTATATCCATGGCTTGCGCTCATGTATTGCGTGAGGGTTTAAAAAGCTGAAGCGCGTTAAAAAGTATGAACCAATTGCTCGGTTTGTCATCGGGGTTGTGCATGATAAATACTTTGTGTTAAGAAGACAAAGCATGACAAGATTATATGATTTTGTAGGGATAGATTTCTTTAGAGTTGATATTTGAAAGACATGATTGTTTGTTGGGATACCTGAGTATTGATGTCTTTATGTCAAATTATAGACTATTGCTTTGAATCACTTATTTTTTAATATTCATGCCATGATTGGATATATGATCAAGTTTATGCTAGGTAGCATTCCACATCAAAAATTATCTTTTTTATCATTTACCTACTTGGGGACGAGCAGGAATTAAGCTTGGGGATGCTGATACGTCTCTGTCGTATCTATGATTTTTTATTGTTTCATGCCAATATTATACAACTTTCACATACTTTTGGCAACATTTTATATGATTTATTGGACTAACCTATTGATCCAGTGCCCAGTGCTAGTGCCAGTTCCTGTTTTTTTGCATCTTTTTTGTTTTGCAGAATATCCATATCAAATGAAGTCCAAATGCAATAAAATTTTACAGAGAATTATTTTGGAATATATGTGATTTTGGGAGGTGGAATCAATGCAAACGGAGGCCCACAGTGACCACAAGACACCAGGGCGCGCCCCAGGACCCTAGTGCGTGGTGGTGGGTTGTGTACGTCGGTTGGAGCTCTACTCCGGGAACAAGGTAGCTTATATCCGGAAAAAATCGTGTTAAAATCTCAGCGCAATCGGAGTTATGGATCTCCTGGAATATAAGAAATGATTTTCGGCCAGATCTGGGGAACACGAAACAGAAGAGAATAGAGAGGGAGATCCAATCTCAGAGGGGCTCCCGCCCCTCTGGCGCCATGGAGGCCATGGACAAGAGGCGGAACTCTCCTCCCACCTAGGGGGAGTCCAAGGAAGAAGAAGGAGGAGGGGGGCTCTCTCCCCATCTCTCCTGGTGGCGCCGGAATGACGCCGGGGCAAGGATCGCGACGGTGATCTACATCAACAATCTTGCTACCATCAACACCAAATTTCTCCCCCTTTATGCAGCTGTGTAACACCCCTTCTCTCCGTTGTAATCTCTACTTAAACGTGGTGCTCAACTCCATATATTATTTCCCAATGATCTATGGTTATCCTATGATGTTTGAGTAGATCCATTTTGTCCTGTGGGTTAATCCTGATCTTGGTTGGTAAGATTGTAAATTTTATTTATGGTCCTGTCCTATGGTGCCCTCCATCTCGCACAAACGTTAGGGATCCTCATTGTAGGGTGTTGCAATATGTCCATGGTTCGCTTATGGTGGGTTGCGAGAGTGACAGAAGCTTAAACCCGAGTAAGTGGGTTATGGTGTATGGGAGTAAAGAGGACTTGATACTTATTGCTATGGTTGGGTTTTGTGACCTTAATGATCTTTAGTAGTTGCGGATGCTTGCTAGGGGTCCAATCATACGTGCATATGATCCAAGTAGAGAAAGTATGTTAGCTCATGCATTTCCCTCATATAGAATTGCAAGAATGATTACCGGTACTTGTTATCGATTACCTAGGGACAAATGACTTTCTTGTTTACAAAAGCTATCTACTTTTATTACCTTGCAATTTATTCATAGTTTTATTCTCGCAAAGTACTCCTAGTTTTATCCTTGTAAAATAGTTTCATACTTGTTTTCGGTAAAGCAAACATCAAGTGTGCGTAGAGTTCTATCGGTGGTCGATAGAACTTGAGGGAATATTTGTTCTGCCTTTAGCTCCTCGTTGGGTTTGAAACTCTTATTTATCAAAGAAGGCTACAAATGATCCCCTATACTTGTGGGCTATGAGACGTCCCAGAAGTAGCAGCCCTGGAGGCCCAAAATATCATCCCGTAAAACAAACAAAAAGGTCCACAACAACAGTGAAGGAAAAGGAAAAGAAACACTTACGCTGAAGCAACGGGCACAACCACTTTGATCCTGGGCAAAGCCTTTCAAGGTTTGGGCGGAGCGACTTTGGCTTGCTTTGCGGTCTTCTCCGTCGGCTCTAGGGTTGACGTCCGAGTGCGCTTCGGGATCCTTGCACTCGACGCCGCCGCCTTGCCATGGCCGCCCGTAGGGTCTTGTGATTGCTTGGAGCGCCGCTCGGAGCATGGTGGTGACTCGACCTCCTCACTGTCGTCGGAGTCGTCGCTATCGTCGTTGCTGTCATCAACATATTCAATGTCGGTGCTTCCGCCCTCTCTCTCTGCTCCTCCAAGGTGCCGCTCACCGTTCGGCACGAGCGAGTACATCTTAGTGAAAACCTAGAAGGCACAAATTACAAAAGTCAGTTGGATACCAGTACCGTTACATATCGAAAGGCAAAAAGGCGAAACACTCGACAAGGCATGTCAAACCTCTCTTGGAAGGTGCTCGACGTGGAATGGCAGGATCCGTGATTTGCTCTGCGAGGATTGTCCTTGTTCCCAGTATTGCTCCAAATCCACTGGGCCACCAACTATTCGCTGACCTCCTCCGAGTGAGTCTAGGCGGTTGATACGTCCATTTTGCATCATGCTTTTATATTGATATTTATTGCATTATGGGTTGTTATTACACGTTATATCACAATACTAATGCCTTTTATCTCTTATTTTATAAGGTTTACATGAAGAGGGAGAATGCTGGCAGCTGGAATTCTGGACTGGAAAAGGAGCAAATATTAGAGACCTATTCTGTGTAACCCCAAAAGTCCCGAAACTTCACGGAGCTTATTTTTGGAATATATAAAAAATATTGGGCGAAGAAAGTGCCAGAGGGGGCCACCAGCTAGCCACAAGGGTGGGGGCACGTCCTACCCCCCTGGGCGCGCCTCCTGACCTTGTGCCCCCCTGGCAGGCCTCCGGTGCCCACCTTTGGCTATATGGTATGTTTTGACCTGGAAAAAATCAAAAGGAAGCTTTCGAGATGAAGCGCCGCCGTCTCGAGGCGGAACCTGGGCATAACCAATCTAGGGCTCCGGCGGAGCTGTTCTGCCGAGGAAACATCCCTCTGGGAGGGGAAATCGTCGCCATCTTCATCACCAACGATCCTCTCACCGAGAGGGGGTCAATCTCCATCAACATCTTCACCAGCAACATCTCCTCTCAAACCCTAGTACATCTCTTGTATTCAATCTTGGTCCCAAAACCTCAGATTGGTACCTGTGGGTTGCTAGTAGTGTTGATTACTCCTTGTAGTTGATGCTAGTTGGTTTATCCGGTGGAAGATTATATTTCCAGATCCTTAATGATAATTAATACTCCTATGATATTGATTATTAATATGCTTTGTGAGTAGTTACGTTCGTTCCTAAAGACACGGGAGAAGTCTTGTTATAAGTTATCATGTGAATTTGGTATTCGTTCGTTATTTTGATGAGATGTATGTTGTCTCTCCTCTAGTGGTTTTATGTGAACATCGACTACATGACACTTCACCATTATTTGGGCCTAGAGGAAGGAATTGGAGAGTAATGAGTAGATGATGGGTTGCTAGAGTGATAGAACCTTAAACCCTAGTTTATGCGTTTTTTTTTGACAGAAAGACTGTAAGGGAACCCCCTACAGTATAATTGGTGCAACAAACCCAAATTGCAAGTACCATGCCTTGAACCTGGGTGGGTGGGAAGGCATCATCCCCTTCACACCACTAGGCTATGCCTTAGTCTGCAGGTAAGGGGCTTTGTAAGGGGCTGATTTGGATCCATATATTTCATGCCATGGTTAGGTTTACCTTAATACTTCTTTTGTAGTTGCGGATTCTTGCGAGAGGGGTTAATCATAACTGGGAAACTTATCCAAGGAAGGGCAGCACCCAGGCACCGGTCCACCCACATATCAAATTATCCAAGTAAGGAACGCGAATCATATGAGCATGATGAAAACTAACTTGACAACAATTCCCATGTGTCCTCGGGAGAACTTTGCTTCATATAAGAGTTCGTCCAGGCTGTTCTTTGCTACAAAAAGGATTGGGCCACCTTGATGCACCTTAGTTGCTTTATTTACCTGTTACCCCTTACGATTTATCTTATCACAAAACTATCTGTTACCGATAATTTCAGTGCTTGCAGAGAATACCTTGCTGAAAACCACTTGTCATTTCCTTCTGCTCCTCATTGGGTTTGACACTCTTACTTATCGAAAGGACTATGATAGATCCCCTATACTTGTGGGTCATCAAGACTCTTTTATGGCATCTTTGCCGGGGAGAAGCGCCTTTCGTAAGGAAACATTTATATAGTGTGCTGAAATTTACTGTCACTTGTTACTATGGAAAATAATCCTTTGAGGGTTTGTTCGGGGTATCTTCACCTTGACCGGAACCACAATTAGTTTCTCCTCAATCTACTGCACCTACCGAAAATATTTATTATGAAATTCCTTCGGGTATGATAGAGAAACTGCTAGTTAATCCTTATGCAGGCGATGAAACATTACATCCGATATGCACCTAATCTATGTGGATGAAGTTTGTGGATTATTTAAGCTTGCAGGTATGCCCGAGGATGTTGTCAAGAAGAAGGTCTTCCCTTTATCTTTGAAGGGAAAGTCATTGACATGCTATAGGCTATTGGATGATATTGGATCATGGAACTACAACCGATTGAAATTGGAATTTCATCAGAAGTTTTATCCTATGCATATGGTTCATCGTGATCGGAATTATATATATATAATTTTTGGCCTCGTGAAGGAGAAAATATCGCTCAAGCTTGGGGGAGGCTTAAGTCAATGTTATATTCATGCCCGAATCATGAGCGCTCAAGAGAAATTATTATTCAAAAAAATTATGCTCGGCTTTCTCATAATGATCGATCCATGCTCGATACTTCTTGTACTGGTTCCTATATGAAGAAAGATATTGATTTCAAATGGGATTTATTGGAAAGAATTAAACGCAACTCTGAAGATTGGGAACTCGACGAAGGTAAAGAATCAGGTATAAACCTTAAGTTTGACTGTGTTAAATCTTTTATGGACATCGATGCTTTTCGTGATTTTAGCACTAAATATGGACTTGACTCTGAGATAGTAGCTTCTTTCTGTGAATCTTTTGCTACTTATGTTGATCTCCCTAAGGAGAAGTGGTTTAAATATCATCCCCCCATTGAAGTTAAAGTAGTTGAACCTATTAAAGTTGAAGAAGAAACTATTATTTATAATGTTGATCCTATTGTTCCTACTGCTTATATTGAGAAATCACCTTTCCCTGTTAGAATAAAGGATCATGCTAAAGCTTCAACTGTGGTTTGTAGGAGTTATACTAAAACACCTACACCCTCTGTGCAAATTAAAGTTGAACCTAGTATTGCTATGGTTAAAGATCTGTTGGTTGATAATATTGATGGGCATGTTATTTATTTCTGTGATGAAGCTGCTAGGATTGCTAAACTTGATACTAAAGATAAACATAGACCTATTGTTGGCATGCCTGTTGTTTCTGTTAAAATTGGAGATCATTGTTATCATGGCTTATGTGGTGTGGGTGCTAGCGTGAGTGCAATTCCTTATACCTTATATAAAGAAATTATGAATGATATTGCACCTGCTGAGATAGAAGATATTGATGTTACTATTAAGCTTGCTAATAGAGATACTATATCACCAATTGGGATTGTTAGAGATGTTGAAGTCTTGTGTGGGAAGATAAAATATCCTACTAATTTTCTTGTTCGTGGTTCCCCACAAGATAATTTTTGTCCCAATATATTTGGTAGACCTTTCTTGAATACTATTAATGCTAAGATAGACTGCGGGAAAGATATTGTTACTGTTGGTTTAGGGGATATGTCTCATGATTTTAATTTCTCCAAATTTCATAGACAACCCCATGATAAAGAATTGCCTATCAAGGATGAAATTATTGGTCTTGCTTCTATTTCTGTGCCTCCTGCTGATCCCTTAGAACAATATGCTAGACCATGAAAATGATATGTTTATGAATGAAAGAATGGAAATAGATGAAGTATTCTTTAATCAAGGACCTATTTTGAAACACAATTTTCCTGTTGAAATCCTTGGGGATCCTCCTCCACCCAAGGGAGATCCCGTGTTTGAGCTTAAACAATTACTTGATACTCTGAAATATGCTTATCTTGATGAAAAGAAGATATATCCTGTTATTATTAGTGCTAACCTTTCAAAGCATGAAGAAAAGAAATTATTGAAAACTCTAAAGAAGCACTGTGCCGCTATTGGATATACTCTTGATGATATTAAGGGCATTAGCCCCACTCTATGTCAACACAAAATTAAATTGGAGAAAGATGCTAAACCAGTTGTTGATCATCAATGATGGTTAAATCCCAAGATGAAAGATGTGGTAAGAAACTGTAACGCCACGAGACCGATGTGCCAGGTGTCGTTCAGTTATTCGCTGTTGTTGCCTTGTCATTGCTTGCGTGTCATGCATTGCATATCATGTCATCATGTGCATTGCATTTGCATACGTGTTCATCTCATGCATCCAAGCTTTTTCCCCGTTGTCCGTTTTGCATTTCGGCGCTTCGTTCTCCTCCGGTGGTCATTTCTAGCTTTCTTTTGTGTGTGGGGATTAAACATTTCCGGATTGGACCGGGACTTGTCAAGCGGCCTTGGTTTACTACCGGTAGACCGCTTGTCAAGTTTCGTATCATTTGAACTTCGTTTGATACTTCAACGGTTAACCGAGGGACCGAAAAGGCCTCGTCTGTGTTGCAGCCCAACACCCCTCCAATTTGGCCCAAAACCCACCAAACTATGCTCCATGTCCTAGAGCGTTCGATCACGATCGCGTGGGCGAAAACCGCACCTCATTTGGACTCTCCTAGCTCCACTTATGCCTATTTAAACACCCCCATTTCGGATCTCGTCTTCCTCCCTGTCCTCCTCCTAAAAAAAACAAACCTCCCCGCACCGACGGACACGTCCGCCCCCAGCCGGACGCGTCCGCCGCCGCGCTCCTCGCCCAACCCGCGCTCGCCACGTGGCGCCACCGCCGCCGCCACCGACAGGCCGCGGGGAGCCCGAGGCCCGCGTCGCCCGCGCCCCACCTCCGCCGCCTCCGTCGCCGTGCCCCGACGCCGGTAACCCGCCGCCACGCGCCGCCATCGCCGCCGCCACATGCCGCCGTCGCCGGCCGGCGCCACCGCGCCGGGCCCCGCCGCCTCCACTCCGCGCCGCCGTGGGACGCCGCCCCCGCCGCCGGCGCCGCCGCCCGCCTCCGCCCCGGCTTCTTCTTCTTCAACTCCGGCGCCAAGTCCGGCCAGCTACAGTGCTCCCCGGCGATTCCTCGAACCGCGTGCAGATCGGATCTGGAAATATCTCCTCCTCGGTTGACTTTTCATCCCCGAAACCCTAATTTTTATGCGATGTTTGACTGCTTATATCTCCGCAACCGTAGCTCCGTTTTGGGTGTATGATATATCAAAATCTTCGCCTCGACATGTACATCATTTCATTCCATTGCATCATTTGCATTTGAGGTCATCTTGTTTCCCAAAATGCTGTTAGAAGGAGGCTTCATGAGTTAAATTGCAGATTCGTTAGTTCATCATGCACTTTTGTCATTTTTGCCATGTTTAATCCGTGCATGATATGCCTGTGCCCCTTTGGGATGAATTGTTAAGCATTTTGTCTTCTTTCCAGAGGTGCCACCCATGCATTTTTAGGATGTGTGTGTTGTCTTGTGCAAGCTTGCGAAGAGAGGTGCCTGAGATTGCTGATTTCAGGGACTTAGTGATTTTCACTAAGTCTGGGATATTTTAGTTCATGATGCTATATGTCCAGCTTGTTTCCTAGTGATCCGTGCCTCTTTTGAGGATGATCAGTAAGGGAGTTTTGATATTTATGTTATGCTCTATCCATCCATGTCTTTGTTTGCATATGTGGAGTGCTCTAGGTTGACTCAATCGAGCTCAACTTTTGCTTCGTTGTTAATCTGGGCAGATCGTCAACTTGTTTGCGATTTTGCCGATGCTACCGTTAGTGTTCCATGCATGCTATGCCTTTGTTCTTGCCATGTGTAGCTGGCATATTGTGCCTTCTTGCTGGTTATATGCTTTCCTTGCCATGACTTGCACCGTAGTGAGTGCATCGAGCTCGTTTACATGCCTTCGTCAGTTAAATTTCTGCATGTCTCAGTTTTCACTAAGTCTGAAAACTGATTGTGTTCGAGCTATGTTCGTGAGCTCGGTAGAGTATTTTGTGAACCCTTTTGGCCCCAGGTCACTTTGGGTGTTTTGTTAAGCTTGTCGAGTAGCTCAATGACATGTTATTACTTGTCATGTTCAGGTTTTGTATCATGTTGTTTTGCTGCTCCAAAGAGGGCTTCGTGATCTGAAATTTCAGGCTAGTGTTAATTTCACTAAGTCTGGAATCTGTTTTGCATATTCATTTTTGCCATGCTTGTTTGAACCTCTTAATGGATGAATTTTCCTATGGCTCAGTGCTAGTGTTTTGTTAACTATCTTGTGTAAATCACTGCCATGTATTTTTTTTTCATGTTTGGTGGCTGTAGCATGTTCATTTCGTTGCATTTAGGAGCCTACTTGCTGTATATCGCAGATCGGTTCGTTTCGTAAAACGCTCGCCATTTCCAAACCGTAGCTCCGATTCCTATGATCTTTATATCGTTTTCAGGTGATTTCTTCCCCTCCATCCAGTGGCACACTTGGTTTTCCATGTTGAGGCCAAGTTCTTGCATTTTCTGTAACGTCTTGCATTTTGCATCCCGCATCGCATCCCGCATAGCATACCGTCTTTGCATATTATTGTTGCCCTTGCACGTGGTTGATTGTATTCTTGTTGCTTGTTTGTGTTGTTGGGTAGAGCCGGGAGACGAGTTTGCTAACGAGGAGCCCGTTGAGTGTGCTTTTGAGGATCCAGTCAACTCTGACAGCTTTGCAGGCAAGATGATCATACCCTCGAAATCACTACTATCTTTGCTATGCTAGTTTGCTCGCTCTTTTGCTTTGCCACTGCTACGATGCCTACCACTTGCTTGTCAGCCTCCCAATTGCATGATTGAACCTCTAACCTACCATTGTCCTAGCAAACCGTTGATTGGCTATGTTACCGCTTTGCTCAGCCCTTCTTATAGCGTTGTTAGTTGCAGGTGAAGATTGGAGCCGTTCCTTGTTGGAACATTTATTTACTTGTTGGGATATCATTATATTGGTATGTTATCTTAATGCATCTATATACTTGGTAAAGGGTGGAAGGCTCGGCCTCTCGCCTAGTGTTTTGTTCCACTCTTGCCGCCCTAGTTTCCGTCATATCGGTGTTATGTTCCCGGATTGTTGCGTCCCTTATGCGGTTGGGCTATAATGGGAACCCCTTGATAGTTCGCCTTGATTAAAGCTTTTCCAGCAATGCCCAACATTGGTTTTATCATTTGCCGCCTACCCCCTTTTCCCTTGGGTTTCCGGAGCCCGAGGGTCATCTTTATTTTAGCCCCCCACGGGCCAGTGCTCCTCTGAGTGTTGGTCCGAACTAGAGCCCTGTGCAGCGCCACCTTGGGGAAACTCAAGGGCTGGTTTTAGTTGTACGGATTGCTCATCTGAGTGTGCCCTGAGAAAGAGATATGTGCAGCTCCTATCGGGATTTGTCGGCACATTCGGGCGGTGTTGCTGGACTTGTTTTAACATGTCGAATCATCTTGTTGTACCGAGATACCGAGTCTGATCGGTGTGTCTTGGGTGGAGGTCTATTCCTTCGTTGACTGTGAGAGCTTGTTATGGGCTAAGTTGGGACTCCCCTGCAGGGATTGATCTTTCGAAATCCGTGCCCGCGGTTATGGGCAGATGGGAATTTGTTAATGTCCGGTTGTAGATAACTTTAACTAAACTTAATTAAAATGAATCAACCGTGTGTGTTACCGTGATGGCCCCTTCTCGGCGAAGTCCGGGAAGTGGACACGGTGTTGGAGTTATGCTTGCGCAGGATGTTCCTTTAGCTTCTCACTCGTGCTTCACCTTCTCTTCTCTCTCTCGTTTGCGTATAAGTTAGCCACCATATATGCTAGTCGCTTGCTGCAGCTCCACTTATATTGCCGTACCTGTCCTATAAGCTTAAATAGTCTTGATCGCGTGGGTGTGAGATTGCTGAATCCCTGTGGCTCACAGATACTACAACTCCAGATGCAGGTCCAGGTGTTTCTGCTCCAGTTGACGATTACGAGCTCAAGTGGGAGTTCGACGAGGACTCTCAGCGATACTACATGTCTTTTCCGGATGATCAGTAGTGGTGCCTAGTTGGGGTTATCGATTCAGGGCCTTGTCGCATGTTGGGGGTCTTTTCTATTTTGGCACCGTAGTCGGGCCATGAGTGATTTGTATGATGGATGTTATTTATGTACTTTGATGTGACGTGGCGAGTGTAAGCCAACTATGTACCTCCCCTTTATATTATTTATGTACATGGGATGTGTGATGATTTCCTAACTTGCGACATTGCTTTCAATGCGGTTATGCCTCTAAGTCGTGCCTCGACACGTGGGAGATATAGCCGCATCGAGGGCGTTACAAGTTGGTAATCAGAGCCTTCCCCGACCTTAGGAGCCCCATTGCTTGATCGTCTTAGCAGCCAAGTTGTGTCTAGAAAAATGTTTTGAGTCACTTAGGATTTATATATCGGAGATTTAGGAATTCTTTTTACTTCCCAGTCTCCTCATCGCTCTGGTAAGGCATCCTGACGTAGAGTTTTGACTCTTCTCTTCTCAAATTTCACTAAATTTTTTTTTAGGATCACGCGAGTATCTTGGATTTGTTCCGATGGATTATGATGAGAATACTGTCTTGGTGCCTCCTGTCAGGGGTTTAGTGGAAGTGTCCCGGGGAGTTGAGCTCTGAGGTGTTGTCATCATAATTTTATCGTTGCAATTCTGGAATACTTGAGATATGTTTGCCGACATCGAAAATCTCTTTTATGCAGTTCGTTGGTGAGATAACCTCGACGCCACCCAGTACTGGGGCGGGAGTTCGGGAGTATCACCATAACTTGTATAACGGATGCTTTTCGAAGGTTGAGGTAGGTGGTTTCCGAAGGTTTCTTGGTTATGTGTTGAAGGATGGATACAGCTGGATGTAGGATTTGCTAGCTTGAGTGAGATATTATGCTCCCCTGTATCCCCAACACCTGATTGCATAACCGGGAAAATTTCGGGAATTTCATAGGTGGGAATTCAAGTAACTCTTAGGATATCTTTCCCACAGATGTATAATTTATCCTATTGTTGATAGTCAATGGGTAAGTCCCGTTCATTGCGTCCTAAGAAGGGAGGTATTACTGTTGTTCCTAATGATAAGAATGAATTGATTCCTCAAAGAATTGTTACAGGTTATAGAATGGTAATTGATTTTCACAAATTAAATAAAGCTACTAGAAAAGATCATTACCCCCTAACTTTTATTGATCAAATTTTAGAAAGACTGTCCAAACATACTCATTTTTGCTTTCTAGATGGTTATTCTGGTTTCTCTCAAATACCTGTGTCAAAAGATGATCAAGAGAAAACCACTTTTACTTGCCATTTCGGTACCTTTGCTTATAGACATATTCCCTTTGGTTTATGCAATGCACTTGCTACCTTTCAAAGATGTATGACTGCTATATTCTCAGACTTTTGTGAAAAGATTGTTGACGTTTTCATGGATGATTTCTCCGTTTATAGAACTTCTTTTGATGATTGCTTAAGCAACCTTGACCGAGTTTTGCAGAGATGTGAAGAAACTAATCTTATTTTGAATTGGGATAAGTGCCACTTTATGGTTAATGAAGGTATTGTCTTAGGGCATAAAGTTTCTGAAAGAGGTATTGAAGTTGATAAAGCTAAAGTAGATGCTATTGAAAAGATGCCGTGTCCTAAAGATATCAAAGGTATAAGAAGTTTCCTTGGTCATGCTGGTTTCTATAGGAGGTTTATTAAAGACTTCTCTAAAATTTATAGGCCTCTCACTAATCTCTTGCAAAAAGATGTTCCTTTTATTTTTGATGGTGATTGTGTAGAAGCATTTGAAATACTTAAGAAAGCCTTGATTTCTGCACCTACTGTTCAGCCACCTGATTGGAATTTACCCTTTGAAATTATGTGTGATGCTAGTGATTATGTTGTTGGTGCTGTTCTAGGACAAAGAGTTGATAAGAAATTAAATGTTATTCAGTATGCTAGTAAAACTCTAGACAGTGCCTAGAGAAATTATGCTACCATTGAAAAAGAATTTCTTGCAGTTGTATTTGCATGCGATAAGTTCAGACCATATATTATTGATCCCAAAGTAACTGTTCACACTGATCATGCTGCTATTAAATATCTTATGGAAAAGAAAAATGCTAAACCTAGACTTATTAGATGGGTTCTCTTGCTACAAGAATTTGATTTGCATATTATTGATAGAAAGGGAGCTGAGAACCCCATTGCAGACACCTTGTCTAGGTTAGAAAATGTTCTTGATGACCCACTACCTATTGATGATAGCTTCCCTGATGAGCAACTAAATGTCATAAATGCTTCTCATAATACTCGATGGTATGCTAATTATGCTAATTATTTTGTTGCTAAATTTATACCACCTAGTTTCACATACCAGCAAAAGAAAAAGTTTTTCTATGATTTAAGACATTACTTGTGGGATGACACACACCTTTATAAAGAAGGAGTAGATGGTGTTAGTAGACGTTGTGTACCTGAGCATGAACAGGAACAGATCCTACGCATGTGCCACTCCGAGTCTTACGGAGGACACCACGCTGGAGATAGAACTGCACATAAGGTATTGCAATCCAATTTCTATTGGCCTACTCTCTTTTAGGATGCTCTTAAGTTTGTCTTGTCTTGTGATCAATGCCAAAGAATTGGTAACATTAGTAGACGTCAAGAAATGCCTATGAACTATTCACTTGTTATTGAACCATTTGATGTTTGGGGCTTTGATTATATGGGACCTTTTCCTTCCTCTTATGGGTATACACATATTTTAGTTGTTGTTGATTACGTTACTAAGTGGGTAGAAGCTATTCCAACTAGAAGTGCTGATCATAACACTTCTATTAAGATGCTTAAATAAGTTATTTTTCCGAGGTTTGGAGTCCCTAGATATTTAATGACTGATGGTGGTTCACATTTTATTCGTGGTGCTTTCCGTAAAATGCTTGCTAAATATGATGTTAACCATAGAATTGCATCTCCTTATCATCCTCAGTCTAGTTGTCAAGTAGAATTGAGCAATAGAGAGATTAAATTAATTTCGCAAAAGACTGTTAATAGATCTAGAAAAAATTGATCTAAGAAACTTGATGATGCTTTGTGGGATTATAGAATTGCTTATAAGAACCCTATGGGTATGTCTCTGTATAAAATGGTTTATGGAAATGCATGTCACTTACCACTTGAGCTGGAACATAAGGCATATTGGCTATTAAAGAGCTCAATTATGATTTCAAACTTGCCGAGGTGAAGAGGTTATTTGACATTAGCTCACTCAATGAATGGAGAACCCAAGCCTATGAGAATGCCAAGTTGTTTAAAGAAAAAGTTAAAATATGGAAAGATAAAAGGATACAAAAGCATGAGTTTGATGTAGGTGATCATGTTTGCTATATGACTCTCATTTAAGATTTATTGCAGGAAAGCTTCTCTGTAAATGGGAAGGGCCTTACATTATCGAGGAGGTCTATTGTCCCGGTGCCATAAAAATCAACAACGACGAAGGCACAAATCCGAAGGTGGTGAATGGTCAAAGAATCAAACATTATATCTTAGGTACTCCCATAAATGTTGAGACCAATATAATTAATACCATAACACCGGAGGAGTACACAAGGGATACTTTCCAAAACGTTCCAGACTCTGAAAAGGAATAGATACGTGGTACGGTAAGTAAACCGACTCCAAAACGTTTCCAATGATAAATTTTCTCCATTTTGAAATATTTAAAAAATTAGGAAAATTAAAAGTAGTCCGAAACAGACACGAGGCCACCACAAGGGTGGAGGGCGCGCCCCCCGTCCTTGTGGCCACCTCGTGTGCCTTACGGACTCCGTTTTCTTGCACGATACTTCTTATGGTCGGTAAAAATTCATTATATAATCTCCCGAAGGTTTTGAACACCGCACCATGGAAAAATCCCATGTTTTCATTTTGAGTTGTTTCTGCAGCAGATTTGGAGTAGATGTCTTTGCAAGAGTCAGTCGGGGAGAGTCGGGTATCTCACCCGACACCAGGCCCAAGAGCATACAGTGATGCTAACCACTTTGGGGTAGCAACGGAGGAAGAGATGGAGGCTGACTTGAAAAGAGTGGATGTCATGGAGGAGGATCAAGAAGTCACCTCTCGCCTTCAAACCAGATTCATGCTGGAGGAACTTCAGAGCTCAGCAATACCAAATTCGGTTATTCCTCCCAAATGCTAGATTTCTCTCTTATGAAAATATGAAAAAGAGTGTTGCGTTTTCTCCCACAGCAAGGAAACATCCATGGGTGGATGGGGCTCTAGCCGTCACGGGTAAACTTCGCAAGGAAGTAATGGATCTTAAGCATCAAATTAATAAGCTCGAGGAAGAGAATCGTATCCTAAGGGGCATCATCACCAAGAATATCAGATCACCACCTCCGAAGAAAGAGATCTAAATACATGGGTATGGGCACTCCCCTTGGCAACTGCCAAGCTTGGGGGAGTGCCCCGGTATCATATCACCATCACATCTTCATCTTTATCATTTTCTTAGTTCGATCCTTTTGGTTATATCTTGATCTAGTAGAATAAATTTTTAGTATGATCTAGCTTTGAGTTTTTTCTTCGATCCCTATCTATGTAATCGAGTTCTTGAGATATATAGTAAAGAGTAGTTTTGAGACAAGTGCTTTGCTTTCTTACTATGATCTTGAGGGAATTAAATAAAAGAAAGAATAAATGGAATGAAATAAAAAGGTTCATATATTGATCTAATGGAGAGTAATGACTTCACATATAAAGAGTATGATGAATAAAAGTTGTTGAGGGTTGACAAACATAGTTTTGGTCATTGTTGCAATTAATAGGAAGTAACAAAGAAAGAGAGGCTTCACATATAAATATACTATCTTGGACATCTTTTGTAATTGTGAGCACTCATTAAAATATGACATGCCAAAAAGTTGATGTTGGACAAGGAAGACAACATGATAGGTTATGTTTTCTTATATCCGAATAGAAGTTATATTGTCATGGATCATCCAACATGTTGGGCTTGCCTTTCCCTCTCATCCTGGCCAAATTCTTTGCACCAAGTAGAGATACTACTTGTGCTTCCAAACATCCCTAAACCCAGTTTTGCCATGAGAGTCCACCATACCTACCTATGGATTGAGTAAGATCCTTCAAGTAAGTTGTCATCAATGCAAGTAATAAAAAATGCTCTCTAAATATGTATGATCTATTAGTGTGAAGAAAATAAGCTTTGTACGAACTTGTGATATGGAAGAAATAAAAGCAACATGCTGCATAATAAAGGTCCTTATCACAAGCGGAAATATAAAGTGACGTTCTTTTGCATTAAGATTTTGTGCATCCAACCATAAAAGCGCATGACAACCTCTGCTTCCCTCTGCGAAGGGCCTATCTTTTATTTTTATCCTGTACCTCTATACAAGAGTCATGGTGATCTTCAACTTTCCTTTTTACACTTTTCCTTTGGCAAGCACTATGTGTTGGAGAGATCCGGATACATATATCCACTTGGATGTAGGTTATCATAAAGTATTATTGTTGACATTACCCTTGAGGTAAAAGGTTGGGAGGCGAAACTATAAGCCCCTATCTTTCTCTGTGTCTGATTGAAGCTTTGTACCCATAAGTATCGCGTGAGTGCTAGCAATAGTGAAATACTAAATGATAGTTGAGTATGTGGACTTGCTGAAAATATCTTTAATTGACTCTTTCCGATGTTATGATAAATTGCAATTGCTTCAATGACTGAGATCATAGTTTGTTAGTTTTCAATGAGGTTTCTGATTCATACTTTATCTTGTGAATGAATTGTTGCTTTAGCATAAGAAATTATATGGCATTATATGTTGATGTTCTTAAGATGATCCTAATGCCCTCATTTCCGTATTTTATTTTATTGACACCTATATCTCAAAACATGTGGACATATTTTTCGATATCGGCTTTTGATTGAGGACAAGAGAGGTCTAAGCTTGGGGGAGTTGATACGTTCATTTTGCATCATGCTTTTATATTGATATTTAGTGCATTATGGTCTGTTATTACACGTTATATCACAATACTAATGCCTTTTCTCTCTTAATTTATAAGGTTTACATGAAGAGGGAAAATGCTGGCAGCTGGAATACTAGACTGGAAAAGGAGCAAATATTAGAGACCTATTCTGCGCAACTCCAAAAGTTCTAAAACTTCACAGAGCTTATTTTTGGAATATATAAAATATATTGGGTGAAGAAAGTACCAGAGGGGGGACACCAGCCAGCCACAAGGGTGGAGGGCGTGCCCTACCCACTTGGGCACGCCCCCCCCCCGAACTTATGGGCCCCCTGGAAGGCCTCCGGTGCCCATGTTTGGCTATATGGTGTGTTTTGACCTAGAAAAAAATCAAAAGGAAGCTTTTGGGACAAGCACCGTCGTCTCGAGGCGGAACTTGGGCATAACCAACCTAGGGCTCCGGTGGAGCTGTTCTGTCGGGGAAACATCCCTCCAAGAGGGGGAATCGTTGCCATTATCATCACCAACGATCCTCTTATTAAGAGGGGGTTAATCTCCATCAACATCTTAACCAACACCATCTCCTCTCAAACCCTAGTTCATCTCTTGTATTCGATCTTGGTCCCAAAACCTCATATTGGTACCTGTGGGTTGCTAGTAGTGTTGATTACTCCTTGTAGTTGATGCTAGTTGGTTTATCCGGTGGAAGATTATATTTTCAGATCCTTAATGATAATTAATACTCCCCTGATCTTGATTATTAATATGCTTTGTGAGTAGTTATGTTTGTTCCTAAGGACATGGGAGAAGCCTTGTTATAAGTAATCATGTGCATTTGGTATTGGTTCGATATTTTGATGAGATGTATGTTGTCTCTCCTCTAGTGGTGTTATGTGAACATCGACTACATGACACGTCACCATTATTTGGGCCTAGAGGAAGGCATTGGGAAGTAATAAGTAGATGATGGGTTGCTAGAGTGATAGAAGCTTAAACCCTAGTTTGTGTGTTGCTTCGTAAGGGGCTGATTTGGATCCATATGTTTCATGCTATGGTTAGGTTTACCTTAATACTTCTTTTGTAGTTGCGGATGCTTGTGAGAGGGGTTAATCATAAATGGGAGGCTTGTCCAAGGAAGGGTAGCACCCAAGCACCGGTCCACCCACATATCAAATTATCAAAGTAACGAACGCGAATCATATGAGCATGATGAAAACTAACTTGACAACAATTCCCATGTGTCCTCGGGAGCGCTTTGCTTCATATAAGAGTTCGTCCAGGCTTGTCCTTTGCTACAAAAAGGATTGGGCCACCTTGCTTCACCTTAGTTACTTTATTTACCTCTTACTCGTTATGATTTATCTTATCACAAAACTATCTGTTACCGATAATTTCAGTGCTTGCAGAGAATACCTTGCTGAAAACCACTTGTCATTTTCTTCCACTACAAAAAAGGACACTTCCGTGATGATACGTGTTTGTCATAGTAGGTCACGTTTTCTGTTATGCATGTACATCCATGATGATTTTATGACAGAATCAAGATAGTTATACCCGTGTTGTCGTAGAAGTGCTCCATGACATTACCAAAATTATCATCACAGAAGTGTCCACTTCCATGACAATAAATGGCGCGTCATGAAAGTGCTTTCGTCAATGGTGACCGACACGTGGCATCCACCGTAATGGGTCGCCGTTAAGCTATCGGGTCCAAGTTTCGGATCTGATAACCCATTAATAGCCCGGACCAATGGGGATTTTCCACGTGTAAAATTCTCATTGGCCGGAGGAAACACGTGTTGGCTCACCGTTGGGACAGATGTCATCCACTCATTAGACATGAGGCGCCTATGATAGGTCGACACGTGACACGGCCCAACAGTTGTCCATTTCGGTGAAAAAGGCCGCCCTAGTAAAAATTAGCAGGCCGGCCCATATAAGGCCTACTTGTGTCAGGTCCATTTAAGCCCACGGCCCATACGAGATGTGCCAATTTGGCCCGTCAACGACCCATTAAAGATTTGACACCATTGTAGCCCATTGTCAGTTCGAGCCCGTTAACAGCCCGCTATATATTTGGGCTCAATATCGGCCCAATGTGATTTCGGCCTGTTAACGACCCATTCAAGGGATGGGCCAATTTTGAGGATGTACATCTTTCGGCCTTTTAGCGACCCATTTAAGTGTTGGGCCAATTTCTGGCCCGGTGTGACTTTCAGCCTGTTGACGGCCCATAAATGAGTTGGGCCATTTGTAGTCGGACCTTAGTTTTGGCCTTTTAGCGACCCATTTAAGTGTTGGGCCAATTCCCGGCCTGGTGTCTTTCAGCCTGTTGACGGCCCATAAATGAGTTGGGCCATTTGTAGTTGGACCTGAGTTTTAGCCTTTTAACGGCCCATGCTCTTCATGGTCCAATACCAGCCCGGTTTCTCTTTCAGCCTGCTAAAGGCCCACAACATAGTTGGGCCATTTACTGTACGACCTGACTTTCGGCCTCTTAGAGGCCCATGCTCTTCATGGTCCAGTATGAGCCCGCTGTCTCTTTCGGCCTGCTAAAGGCCCACAGTATAGTTGGGCCATATGTAGCCCGACCTTAGTAACGGCTTGTTAATGGCCCATGAAATCAAATGGGCCCACCTGTCACCTGCTTTGATGTCGGCCTGTTAACGACCCGAGAGGTAAGAGGGCCGACCATTAACTTTGGCCTGGTAATGGCCCACTAACTTAATGGGCCCACTAAAGTTCATACATGTCTTTAGGCCCAATTAGACAATTTGTGCCCATTCCGTCGAGCAATTATGCACAGGACCAAAACCGATCAAGCAAAGGTACGACATACAGGGAAAAACGTTGCACATCCAACATATATTACAGGAAATTACATCCACTGGGCAATCAAAGATTGATGCCAGTGCAAATAAATGAACAGAACCTAACGATCTACAACGTCACAATCTGCAACCTCAGCGTGGATGACGCCCATAAGCATGTGGGCAAGTTCTTGCTGCTTTGCTACATTGTCTCTGAAAACATTGATCAGTTGTTGTTGCGCACGAATGTGCACCTCTAATTGCTCCACCATTTCCATCATTGCTTTATCCATTAGTTGGTTCACAAACATACATTTTTTCCGTTGCATTCGAGACAGAGGAAACTGAACAAATTCAGATGGCGATTTTGAGAGGCTTGTATTATTGATAGTGGAGAGTGTCTCGACCACTACATCATAACATAAATTAGGAGGGGAACCGAACAGATTAATCATGAGTTATTGCCATATTAGCTAGCCTAGATTTATAGGAAAGAAACAATGGGGTTGTCTTGCTATTTTCAGAGTTTGTCTTCTTATCTTCAGCATCATGCACCAAATTAACACACTAGCATTGCTATCATTGGCCAGGTCAGATAATAGGAAAGCAACATTGACACAACGAACATTTGGGCAACTAGCCTACACCAAATTAACACAATATGGCACAACTATCATCAGCTAGGTAAGGTAATATGAAAGCAAATTGACAAAATGAATGAATGGGCAACCAGAGCAGCACTACAATTCAGTAATGTGCATGATATGAGATAGTACACTCATGCAGCTCAGTATGCAAAACTACCAGGCAGTTTTCCTTACAAAAATCAACATTGGCGCCTTTAACATTTTTCTACAACTAATTTTAGATCAGATAAAGGTTGGATTCACGTAGATTAACAAAATACATGCTGATGTAAAAATATAGTGATATACAACAGGTACTTACATCAGCATTGGAGCACAGAGAATTCCTGCAAGATATTTTCCTCGAATATGATCCCAATGGAGGAAGTCTTCTATCGTTTAAATTATTTTCTAAAACAGAGATGTGTAAGAAACATGTAGAAAATATGATCAAAATGCTATAAAATTTCATGATGTGAGGATACGCACACGCTTCTTAGAATGGAGTTGACATATTTTTGCTGGACTGGAGTGGACTAGTTCTTTGGCCACTGGACTGGAGTTGGGTTTCTTTGTGCTGGAGCAGTATTTATGAAAAATGGAGTTGGTTTATTGTCTCCTGGCGTTTGGATCTTTTGCGAAGACCTGGTTTGTAACCCTTCAGATTCTAACATAGACGTCTTCCCCTTGCATGCCTTATATAGAAGAATGGTGATTCAATTATAAAGCATGCTACAATAGAGATGAAATAGGTACTGAAGAATAGAAAGGCATGACATATTGACATGTATTCCCTCCATCCAGAAATAAATGGATGGGTCTAGGCGTATTTTAGTTCTAGATACATCCAGTTTTATCCATTTCTGCGACATGTAATCCGGACGAAGGGAGTATGATGTAAGAGCTAGGGATACGACATGACAACATTGTAAAAAAACACTACTTGAATGTAAAACTATATGCTAGCGGAATACATACAAAAAAATACTAAGGCAACATATGAAGGAAATATGCCCTAGAGGCAATAATAAAGTTATTATTTATTTCCTTATATCATGATAAATGTTTATTATTCATGCTTGAATTGTATTAACCGGAAACTTAGTACATGTGTGAATACATAGACAAACAGAGTGTCACTAGTATGCCTCTACTTGACTAGCTCGTTGAATCAATGATGGTTATGTTTCCTAACCATAGACATGAGTTGTCATTTGATTAAAGGGATCACATCATTAGAGAATGATGTGATTTACTTGACCCATCCGTTAGCTTAGCACGATGATCGTTTAGTTTACTGCTATTGCTTCTCCATAACTTATACATGCTCCTATGACCATGAGATTATGCAACTCCCGAATACTGGAGGAACACTTAGTGTGCTATCAAACGTCACAACATAACTGGGTGACTATAAAGATGCTCTACAAGTGTCTCCGATGGTGTTTGTTGAGTTGGCATAAATCGAGATTAGGATTTGTCACTCCGTGTACCCTCTCGGTAATGCACATCCCTATAAGCCCTGCAAGCAATGTGACTAATGAGTTAGTTGTGGGATGATGCATTACAGAATGAGTAAAGAGACTTGCCGGTAACAAGATTGAACTAGGTATTGAAATACCGACGATCGAATCTCGGGCAAGTAACATACCGATGACAAAGGGAATAACATATGTTGTTGTGCGGTTTGACCGATAAAGATCTTCATAGAATATGTAGGAACCAATATGAGCATCTAGGTTCCGCTATTGGTTATTGACCGAAGATGAGTCTCGGTCATGTCTACATAGTTCTCGAACCCGTAGGGTCCGCACGCTTAACGTTCGATGACGATCGGTATTATGATTTATGTGTTTTGATGTACCGAAGGTAGTTCGGAGTCCCGGATATGATCACGGAAATGACGAGGAGTCTCGAAATGGTTGAGACATAAAGATTGATATATTGGACGACTATATTGGGACACCAGAAGTGTTCCGGGTGATTTCGAAGAAAACCGGAGTGCCGGAGGGTTACCGGACCCCCCGAGGAACTAATGGGCCTAGATGGGCCTTAGTGGAGAGAGAGAGGGGCTGCCAGGGCAGGCCGCACGCCCCTTCCCCCTTGGTTCCAAATTGGACTAGGAGGGATGGTGGCGCCCCCCTTTCCTTCCTCTCTCCCACTCCTTCCTTCCCCCTCCTAGTAGGACTAGGAAAGGAGGAATCCTACTCATACTAGGAGGAGGATTCCTCCCCTCCTTGGCGCGCCCTAGGGCCGGCTAGCCTCCCCCATTGCTCATTTATATACAAGGGCAGGGGGCACCCTAGAACACACAAGTTGATCATTGATCTCTTAGCCGTGTGCGGTGCCCCCCTCCACCATAATCCACCTCGGTCATAGCGTTGCAGTGCTTAGGCGAAGCCCTGCGCCGGTAGCTTCATCATCACCATCATCATGCTGTCGTGCTGACAACGCTCTCCCTCGACACTCAGCTGGATCGTGAGTTTGTGGGGCGTCACCGAGCCGAACATGTGCAGACCGCGGAGGTGTCATACTTTCGGTACTAGGATCGGTCGATCGTGAAGACATACGACTACATCAACCGCATTGTCATAATGCTTCCGCTTACGGTCTATGAGGGTACATAGACAATACTCTCCCCTCTCGTTGCTATGCATCACCATGATCTTGCGTGTGCGTAGGAAAATTTTGAAATTAGTACGTTCCCCAACAACATATGCGTGTATGATTGGGAAACTAAGATGGCATTGCAAGAGACCACTAGAATATCACTTCAATGTAAAAAACATGGTATGGTAGACAGATGAAGTACATACAGATGAATAAAAATGCATAAGATATTGAGAAGCATGATGTCCAAACTAAGAAGATGGCATTGCGATAGAGTAGAATGACAGTACTTGAATTTGAAAACATGTTATCATGAATGGAATAGGTACTGAAAAACAGGAAGGCGTGCCATATTTACATGCATGATCACCAGGCTAAGCACAAGGCATTGCAACAGACTAGATGCACTCCAGGACATTGTATGCATGTTGTACCCATATCTAGGGCCAAGTTAGAGCAAGGAACTTATGGGGTGAATAGGATTCATCATTGTTCTGCAAGTCTTGTGAAGAACTGCCTTTACATGTTCCATCACATTGGGTATCATTGACTTCAAGTTTGTTGGCCGTTACATTGCTCCGTGAGGTTCTTGTGGATAAATCAGTGTGTGCAATTATATCTGACATGCATGGAAGACAACTAGTGGTTAGATTTATGTAATGAGTGACTGCAGGAGACGACATAAATAGTAGGACCGGGGTTAACTAGCAGCAACATGTCTCAAAAACTAAAGGGAGAACACAGATGAAAGATATAGAATATGTATCGTTTGTACTCGAGATTAACTAGATGGCACACAAAAGTATTAAGGAAGAACATAGGTTATACTAGAAGTGGTATAATACTATAATCACCAGCCTGTGGGATAGCATTGGCTGATGGATGATAACTATGGAACAACGTTACCTAAAGAACAAGTATCTTAGCTGAACTATGGAACAATGTTAACTCCTGAACAAGACCCGTAAGAGATCAGCATGAATATCCAGTGAAATGTGATAATCTATTTTCCTTGCTTAGATGAATAACAAAGCCATAAATGTTGCACACAAGTAAGATGAGGGTACAACCTATTTGGCCCCCATCCATAGGAGTGAGCATCATGTGCTGACTTGTCGATGGCCCTGCAGTTGTTGTGGCTGTCCATGTCAGGCACTCGCATTCAATGCAGGGAACTGTTGAGTGGGGACTATAGCTCCCTTATGGTGTATGCTTCCCTTGTTGGAGCAGCTGCGGTGAGTCAGAAGACGGTGTGGCTGAAGATGCAGAAAATGCATAATGTTAAGAACGACACATCTCTCTGATCTGAGGAAATACCTTAAGAGATCAACAACAGGGTACGAGAGTGGTCACACGTCTGTTGACTGATGACTAAATTGGGGTCACATGATTTTATTTTATTTTGGTACTGTCCGATCTACGGCGGATGGCTTGATGGTCGTCTTGTGCCTCCCGACTGACACTGTTCAGAATCTTCCCCGAAGAGCCAGCGACCACCGGCAGAGCAGCCTGCCTCCGCTGTCCGTGGCCTCGACCAAAACCCTGCTCCCCACCCCATCACACTGTCGTGGTTGCGCTGCCCCTAGGCCAATCCACAAAGACTCACCGTCATCCAGATCTGGCGGCGGCAGTACCTTCAACCCACACAAATCTAAGATAGCCATCTAAGCGCTACTTCCGCGGCGAACTTGCGCCCCCGCACCCTTACGTTAGACATCAGCCAACCGGTAGCCTAGGAGCTCCCCCGGCTCGAGGGGTGCTGCTCCCATTGGGAATCGATTGGCCCAAAATAAAAATTCAGACAACTGACGCCTAAATAAAGTGATTTGAGATGAGGGTGCGACCTATCTGGCGGCCCGGTGAAGTAGGCAGCTCCAGCTGCCTAGTCGGTGAGGCCGGCACGGTTGCGGTGGCCACCGGCGGCAGTGAAGCAGAGATGTCACGATGGTCGACGAATATGGGGAAGCAGCGCCAGGGCTCTGCATAGGTCCAAAGTTGGAGCCGCTCTGGCGCCGTGAACAACAACGGGGGTGAATCGGCTCCGATACGGTTCATGCGGCCGTCGTCGAGGCAGCTCTGGCAGCACGGAGTAAGAGGCACATGACCCAGTGCATGAGGGCAAATGGGGGCGCCATGGAGGAGGGTCTGAGGTTTCGCGGCTCGGGAGAAGGGAGCTTCCGGGGAGAAGGTGATTTGGCGCCCACGAGGTATGAATGGGGAATTGGGAGGGGGAACCATGTCTTATGGATGCATTTGTCTGAAATGTGTGTGTGTGTGTGGGGGGGGGGGTTTACAGTTCTACCCCTGCCTTTAGGCTTCTCGGCTTGCGCCTGTGTACTAAGGGTCGGGGATAATAGAGTAACTTTGCTTCTCGCAAATAGTGGGTGTCGGTGTCAAAACCAGCGGATCTCGGGTAGGGGGTCCCGAACTGTGCGTCTAGGCCGGATGGTAACAGGAGGCGAGGGACACGAAGTTTTACCTAGGTTCGGGCCCTCTCAATGGAGGTAAAACCCTACGTCCTGCTCGATTAATATTGATGATATGGGTAGTACAAGAGTAGATCTACCACGAGATCGAAGAGGCTAAACCCTAGAAGCTAGCCTATGGTATGATTGTTGATGTCTATGTTGTCCTACGGACTAAAATCCTCCGGTTTATATAGACACCGGAGAGGGTTAAGGTTACACAAAGTCGGTTACAATGGTAGGAGATCTTCATATCCGTATCGCCAATCTTGCCTTCCACGCCAAGGAAAGTCCCTTCCGGACACGGGACGGAGTCTTCAATCTTGTATCTTCATAGTCCAGGAGTCTGGCTGAAGGTATAGTCCGGCTATCCGAACACCCCCTAATCCAGGACTCCCTCAGTAGCCCCTGAACCAGGCTTCAATGACGACGAGTCCGGCGCGCAGATTGTCTTCGGCATTGCAAGGCGGGTTCCTCCTCCAAGTACTTCATAGAAGATTTTGAACACAAAGATAGTGTACGGCTTTGCAAAATAAGTTTCCACATATTGCCATAGAGAGAATAATATTTACACCAATCTAATCTGCTGACGTATTCAGTAGCGTGCCACACCACGGCCAAGCCTTTATCCAAGTCGTTTCATTATCCCACCTCAGCGCGTCATGCGAGGCGGTTTCCTTGGCACGTCTTGTTAAAGCAGAGATCGTGTCCCCTTATCACGGGATTCTCATCAATACGGGCATGGGTAACCCAACCGCGCCATTGATTATGGCGCTTGGAGATAAGCGATTTTTACCAAGCTGGTGGGGACATGTAGTTGCGTCCACCCATATAAGGGGATAGGGATCCACTTTTTCACCTACGCCTTCTTCCTCCTTTGCCTATCCATTCTTGCACACTCGAGCTCCATCGCCCAAGTCCGCACTCCCCACCTCAACCTTCTCCAGCCATGTCCGGAGCGGGAGGCAAGTGGATGGTCTCCTCCGTCACGGAGGGACATATCAAAAAGCTGAGGAAGGCCGGATACCTGTCTAACGACATCGCGTACCGGCTCCCCGAAAAGGGGCAGCTCATCCCCACCCCTAGGCCCCATGAGAGGGTGGTGTTCCTCCCCCATTTCCTCCGCGGACTGGGCTTCCCTCTCCACCCATTTGTCCGGGGGCTCATGTTCTACTATGGCCTGGATTTCCACGATCTGGCCCCGAACTTCGTCCTCAACATCTCGGCGTTTATCATCGTGTGCGAGGCCTTCCTCCGCATCTGCCCCCATTTCGGCCTATGGCTCAATACTTTCAACGTCAAGCCGAAGGTGGTGCGCGGCAACCAGGCGGAGTGCGGAGGTGCCATGGTGGGCAAGATGGCCAACGTCCTATGGCTCGAGGGCTCCTTTGTGGAGACCCTGAAGGGGTGGCAATCGGGGTGGTTTTACATCACCGAGCCGCGCGACGCCGAATGGGTCGCACCCCCTGAGTTTCGATTCGGACCCCCACGCGGCTCACCTCCTGGAAGGAGACGGGCCTGTCTTGGGGTAAAAAAGGAGAGCTGACCGGACTCCAAACATGCATCCAAACCCTGGCAGGCAAGAAGCTCAAACTTGTCAACGTAGTCCAGGTTATGCTCATCCGCCTGATCCTCCCGTGTCAACAATGGGCTTTCAACCTGTGGGAGTTCGACCCGGCACGGCACCAAACTTTAAGCAGGCTCTTCGACACGACGTACGAAGATGCCTGGAAGGTGCTTTTCAAAGGCGCCGAGGCTCCCGCATCCGCTACCGAGGATCGCGTATTCAGTGCACAGCGTCACGCTCTCGCGGTAAGCAGTTTTTTTCTTTTATAGGGTATCAGTTTTTCATAGTTTGACTCCATGCGGGATCTAAGCTCCCTTACCTTTGACAGGATTGGCAGGTGACGTCCGGACAGATCAACTGTCTGGCTCCTTTGCCCGAAGGCCCAACGGACGCTCACTTGGCGAAGTTGTTGGTTCCGGCACCCTATGTGGTGCCGGAGAAGAAGGCCGCGAAAAAGGCCGCGGGGACTCGAAAGAGTGCCGGCGCTAGGAGGTGTCGGATCCATCATCCGATGGTTCCGAGGCGCATTCCTCTCGTGAAGACGAGGAGGAAGAAGAGGAGAACTCCCCCCTCCAGCGGGAGGAGAGAAGAAAAGGAAGGCTGCCCTCTCTGGGGAGGCCGGAGGGTCCAAGAAGGGGAAAACCCTTCCTCCAGACTACTCCACCGACGCCGACAGCGGAGAGGAGTGGCAGCCCAGGGCCAAGCCCCTGGCAAAATGTAAGTATCTGGATACCAGAGTAATTCATAGTATTTGTTTATTGCACAGCTTTCCCTTACGTCGAATATGTTTATGTAGCCCACCCAAAGACCGGCTCGACGCGTCGTCGAGCGGCTCACTGGACTCGTCGGATGTGAACTCGCTTCCGACGGCTTCCTCCCCCCGCCCTACGGATGACACCGAAGTGTTGTCCCAACAGGTTCCAAGCCGGGAGGAGGTGGTCCTGGAGGCGTCGCAAGGCGACCTCCCGGACTCCAGGAGTAAAGGGGATGAAACCCCCTAGGGCTCCAAGTCCGGCTCTAGGCCGGACACCGCTCCGGAACCTTCAAAGGTTCCAGAGTCCGGCGGGGGACCTCCTTCCAAGAGGAGCAAGTCCACCGTGCCGACGGCCCCCGTCCAACCAGAGGCGCCGGACAATATGTTGGAGGCGCTTCAAGGCGCCTCCATCGACGAGGAGCGCCGCACTATTATGAGTGCGGTGGTCCAGAAGGTTCAGTCCGCCAAGAGCGGACTGACTGAAGCTTGTACTAGCCTTTTGACAGGCTTTGAGGTAAGTAAAGAATGTGTAAATAATAGTACCGCGTAGACAGTAGCCCCTGATGCTCTGTTTGGCGTTCGGGAAGAAAAGCCGAATAGAGGATCAAATAGAATTCGCAGGAGTCTAACAAAAATGAGTCAATATGCATATGCAGGCTTGCCTGCTTGCGTCCGCCACACTAACTGCGGAAGTGGACACGCTAAAGCAGAACCTCGAGCGGTCCGAGCAAGAGCTCGAGCGTGCCAAGAAGTAGCTCGAGGACAATGAAGGTAAGAAATACCTTGTTTTTAAATATATATAAAAAGGTGCAATTGCAAAGAATGACAGGATTATCATGGCTATTGTAGGGGCCACGTCTGAAGTGGCGACCCTTAAGCAAGCGCTGGTCGAGGCCGAGAAGAGGGCGGCCTCGGAGCGCACCGAGCGGGAGAAGTATGAGGCTGAGGTTGGCAAGGTGCGGCAAGAGCTCCAGGCTCTCATGGAAAAACATGAGAGTTTGGAGCTTGACTCGAAGACGCAAGAGTCCGAGCTAGCGGTGGCTATTGAAAATGCCAAGTCTGCCAAGGCCGAATCCCAGAAGACCCTCCAGGAGTTGGATGAGGTGAAGAAGATAGCGGCGGGGAAGGAATTCTTTATGCAAAGCAAACACATAAACGTGAGTTACTTGTTACTTACCCGAATCCGGAGCTCTCCAGGAGCGTTCGTAGATCTTCCCCGGAGTGTGTCTGATGCCGCCGCATTCTATCGGGCTGAGGAGGGCAGCTCGACGGAGAAGGTGTTCTGGTCTCAGTACGCTGAGGCCGGACACCCCGTGCCCCTGAGCGACCAGCTGGAGCAACTGGTCGAGCTCCACAAGGCGGACGAACAGGTCATGAAGGGCCTCATTGTTCGCCTGTGGCCTGGAGGGGCTCTGCCTGGGAGCTATTTCGTGCTGGTGCGGCGGCTGGTGGAGGCCTGTCCAAGGCTCGAAGTCATCAAGCGCTCCGTCTGCATTGAGGGTGCCCGTAGTGCCCTTGCCCGTGCTAAGGTGCACTGGGGCAAGCTAGATGTTGAGAAGCTTGTGAAGGACGGGCCACCGCCGGGGAAGGAGCATCGCAAGCCCGAGAATTACTATAAGGATGTTCTGAAGGGTGCCTGCCTTGTGGCGGATGAATGTTCTAGGGATGTAATTTTTGAGTGAAACTTGCTCGTTTTGTCCCGTGCGCTGAAAACTTGTTTATATGCGCTAAGCAATGCTGTTGGAATTTAAAATATTACCTTCTGTGCGGCTGTTTATCAATTCTGAGAGATGGCGAGTCATCGGCTTCTGCCCCCGTGCCGCTAGTGCTGGGGTGTTCAGGGATAAACCTGAGCTCTCTTTTTCCCATGTTTGGGTCCTTCGAGGGAGGCGCTCAGCCCAACGAACAAGGCAATCGGACTATAATGCGTGAACACTCTCACTTAGCCATAGAATTCTGTAATTTTAAATTTCAGCGAAGCCCCTGGTATTCGGAAGACCGAGTTCGGGGTGCTATCCACGCCTTGGCCGGACAGAGCCGGCTCCTCGCCCAAAGCGGCATAAGTCTTTAGGGACTCGAAAAAACCTCTCGAACAGCGACCAGCTCTCGCTTCATCATGACAGTCAGTTTTAGCTTTCTCCACTGAGGTGCTCGACCCAGCTCAACTGGGGCACAATCGCAGTGGTTCTCCTAGTGCTACCTTAGCCGATATAGCGGAACGCAAGGCACCAAAACATAGGAGCCGGGCAAACCCAACTATTGACCCAAGACATGATTCGGAGCCGATGCATATAATGCTATAAGTTCGGGGTGCCGCACTTGTTAAAGTGTTCGGACTTCTTACACCATATTGAGGGGTACTAAAGCCCCTGGCGTATTTTGGCCGTACCAACGTGTACGGGTGCAACATGTCGTTAAGGAACATATATAAAGAAAAAAGGTAATGCAAAAATAGACGAAAGCTATGCATTGTTTATTAAAAAGGGGTGCGATCAAGGCAGAACGATACAAGTAATGCGATAAGTGGAAGGTTGGACTAGTTAACATGTCCGTTCCAGGGGCAAGCTGCGGAATAGTATGCGGAACGGGTATACTGCTCGTGATAGAGACCACCTGGGAGTTCCGTAATGCGGCATGGCTTGTTTGCTTCCCTGGTTCTTGCATCGTTTGTGCGGCAATTGAACTGCCGAACAGGCCTTCCGAAGGATGGAGTCCTGAAAGTAAGAGAAAATTAAAAAATCAGCAGCCCCTGGTACAGTTTAAGCTGTGTTTTGGGCGTGCCATGATGGTGCCCCTCCCCCTGTGCCCATGGTATCTCTAGAGCATAGTTATGTACGCGAAGTACTGGCGTCTCCTTTTTGCGAGGGTTGGGGTTGGGGCCGCATTGCTACGCCTGCTCGGATCGTGCCAGACGGTCTTGTTGTAGGTTACTCCGGGCACGCTTGACGGTGTCCGGTCGTTTAGTGGCCGGACTGGAGAACTGCCTGGAGAGGCTGCTTTGTACTTCCGCTGCAAGGGCCACCGTGTGCTCCTCCGTTCGGAGGGAGCGTTCGGTGTTTCCATTGACCGTAATTACTCCTCGAGGGCCTGGCATCTTGAGCTTAAGGTATGCGTAATGTGGTACCGCATTGAACTTAGCGAATGCAGTTCGCCCGAGCAGTGCGTGATAACCACTGTGAAATGGGACTATGTCGAAGATTAACTCCTCGCTTCGGAAATTATACGGAGATCCGAAGACCACTTCAAGTGTGACTGAGCCTGTACAGTTGGCCTCTACACCTGGTATTACGCCTTTAAAGGTCGTTTTGGTGGGCTTAATCCTCGAGGGATCTATGCCCATTTTCCGCACTGTATCCTGGTAAAGCAGGTTCAGGCTGCTGCCGCCGTCCATAAGGACTCTAGTGAGATGAAATCCGTCAATAATTGGGTCTAGAATCAATGCGGCGAATCCGACATGACGGATGCTAGTGGGATGGTCCCTTCGATCAAAGGTAATCGGGCAAGAGGACCATGGGTTGTACTTTGGGGCGGCTGGCTCTACACCGCATATACGTCCGTTAACGCGCGCTTCCGCTCCCTTTTGGGGACATGGGTTGCGTATATCATGTTCACCGTCCGCACTTGTGGGGGAAAACCCTTCTGTCCACTGTTGTTCGGTGGCCGGGGCTCCTCGTCGTCAACGCTATGCAGCCCCTTGTCTTCATTTTCGGCGTTTAACTTGCCTGTCTGCTTGAACACCCAACAATCCCTGTTGGTGTGATTGGCTGGCTTTTCAGGGGTGCCATGTATCTGGCACGAGCGGTCAAGTATTTGGTCCAAACTGGACGGGCCCCTAGGATTCCTTTTGAATGGCTTTTTCTGCTGACCGGATTTAGAGCCTCTGAATTCGGCATTAACTATCGTATCCTCAGCATTGTCGCCGTTAATGCGGCGCTTCTACTTGTTGCGACGCGACCTGCCACTACTGTCCCTGGTGTCCGAATTACCAGGGTTCTTGGTCATATTGTTGCTACGAGCAAGCCAGCTGTCTTCTCCCGCGCAAAAGCGGGTCATGAGTGTCGTGAGTGCTGTCATAGATTTCGGCTTTTCCTGTCCAAGGTGCCGGGCCAGCCACTCGTCACGGATATTATGCTTGAAGGCTGCTAGGGCCTCAGCATCTGGACAGTCGACTATTTGATTTTTCTTTGTTAGGAACCGTGTCCAGAATTGCCTGGCCGATTCCTCTGGCTGCTAAATTACGTGACTTAGGTCATCGGTGTCTGGGGGTCGCACATAAGTGCCCTAGAAATTGTCGAGGAATGCGGCTTCCAGGTCCTCCCAACAACTGATTGATCCTGTTGGCAAGCTGTTAAGCCAATGCCGAGATGGTCCTTTAAGCTTGAGTGGGAGGTATTTGATGGCGTGGAAATCATCGCCGCGGGTCATGTGGATATGAAGGAGATAATCCTCGATCCATACCGCAAGATCTGTTGTGCCATCATATGATTCGATGTTTACGGGTTTGAAACCCTCGGGGATTTGATGATCCATTATTTCGTCTGTAAAGCAGAGTGGGTGTGCGGCGCCTCTATACTGGGCTATATCATGACGTAGCTCCAATGAGCCTTGTCTACTGTGTTCGGCCCTGCCGAATTTGTGGCCGGCGTGACGGTTACCGTCTCGAGCCGTGGGGCGCCCACGCGATCCGTAGATTGATCTTGTTTTCCTTGCCTTGTCCTCCAACATGTCTCGTAAGTCCGGCGCATATTCCCGTGCCTTGGTACAGGGTGCGGCTTGAGTGGAGGGCCGAGAGGCCTCTCTCTCTCGACCACGAGGTGGCCGGTCGGCCGCATCAAGTGCTTCCTCCTCTAATAGGGGTAGCAACCTGCGCTTTGGGTAGCTCTTGGAGGGGCGTTCGAGTTTATGCTCCTTGGCCGCAAGGACTTCAGTCCATCTGTTGACTAGCAAATCTTGATCAGCTCTGAGCTGTTGCTGCTTTTTCTTGAGGCTTCTTGCAGTGGCCATAAGCCTGCGTTGAAAAAGTTCTTGCTCGACGGGATCCTCTGGCACGACGAATTCGTCGTCGTCGAGGCTTGCCTCGTCTTTGGAGGGAGGCATATAATTATCGTCCTCGACCTCTCTGTCTGCCGCTCTCTCATGAGGGCTGGTTTCTCCATCCTCCTGTGCTAAGTCTTGTTGGAGGGGGTTTTCTTCGGCACTTTCCGGAGTATTATTATCTCCCGTGCTGGAATCACCTTGTTTGTTTTGGCGGGATTTTGAGCGGGGCCGCTGATGCCGGCGCTTAGGCTTTTTCTTGGAGGGGTCATCCTCCGCTGTTCCATCGCCATCTCCCTCTTTTGGGGTGTCCACCATGTATATGTCATATGACGAGGTGGCTTTCCAGGGCCTAGTAGGCACTGGTTCTTCATCATCTCCTTCATCGGCGTCCATAACATCGATGTCTTCGGAGTCGAAGTCGAGCATGTCGGTTAAGTCGTCGACAGTGGCTACAAAGTGGGTGGTGGGTGGGCTTTGAATTTCTTCATCGTTCGTACCCCAACCTTGCTGACCGTAATCCGGCCAGGGCTCTCCTGATAAAGAGAGAGACTTCAGTGACTTCAGGATATCGCCGAGAGGCGAGTGCTGAAAGATGTCCGCGGCAGTGAACTCCATGATCGGCGCCCAATCGGATTCGATCGGCAGGGGCGCGGAGGGTTCGGAGTCCGGAGAGGAGTCCGGCTCCTTGGAGTCACGAGTCTCGCAGAGTACGGGGCTGGTGTTCGGCTCAATCGCCGTTGGGATCGCAGCCCCCGAGGCGGCGTCCAACCACCCATCCTCGATCGGCGCGGTTGGCTCCGAATTAAGAGTCAACGCCGATGCGGGTGCGGCCTCCAGGGCACTGTTCGGCGGCAGAGCTAGATCATGCTTGTCGGGACAGTGCGGCGCGCTCGGCAGTGGCTCGAATCCGTGGAAGATCAAGTCCCCGCAGATGTCAGCCGTGTAGTTTAAACTTCCAAATCTGACCTAACGGCCAGGGGCGTAGCTTTCGATCTGCTCCAGATGGCCAACTGAATTGGCCCGCAGTGCGAAGCCGCCGAAGACGAAGATCTGTCCGGGGAGGAAGGTCTCACCCTGGACTGCATCGTTATTGGTGATCGTAGGAGCCATCGAGCCTGACGGCAACGACATAGAGGAACTCTCAATGAAAGCACCAATGTCGGTGTCAAAACCGGTGGATCTCGGGTAGGGGGTCCCGAACTGTGCGTCTAGGCCGGATGGTAACATGAGGCGAGGGACACGAAGTTTTATCCAGGTTCGGGCCCTCTCGATGGAGGTAAAACCCTACATCCTGCTTGATTAATATTGATGATATGGGTACTACAAGAGTAGATCTACCACGAGATCGAAGAGGCTAAACCCTAGAAGCTAGCCTATGGTATGATTGTTGATGTCTATGTTGTCCTACGGACTAAAACCCTCCGGTTTATATAGACACCGGAGAGGGTTAGGGTTTCACAAAGTCGGTTACAATGGTAGGAGATCTTCATATCCGTATCGCCAAGCTTGCCTTCCACGCCAAGGAAAGTCCCTTCCGGACACGGGACAGTCTTCAATCTTGTATCTTCATAGTCCAGGATTCCGGCTGAAGGTATAGTCCGGCTATCCAAACACCCCCTAATCCAGGACTCCCTCAGTGGGCGCGAGCGATTTCGGGCGAGGAGGGCATGTTTTGAAATATAGTGGGCGCGAGCGATTTTGGGCAAGGAGGGCGTGTTTTCAAATATAGTGGGCGCGAGCGATTTCAGGTGAGCAGAGCATGCTTTGAAATAGTGGGCGCGAGCTATTTCGGGCGAGGAGAGGGTGGTTTGCCGACCATGGTTTATGAATTATTCAACACATGTAATTTCGGCTGAGGAGAAGGCGTGCTTGGATGAAGTTACGAACCTACCCTCCATGTACAACGGGCCAATTGATGCGTGTCCCACATAGTCCGGTAATTTCGTGTCTCCCATTAATTTGCTCGGGCGAATTCCACCGAGCAGAGGGTGTTTAACGGTTGGTTAAAATTTTGGGAGAACGAGCATCCACGTCTACCTTACCAAGTCGATTCGAATCAAATTTTGAAATATTAGCTTGCCACTTCTTTTTTACATGGAGAGATGATGCTCGGGAGTAATGTGTTTTTACATGCTCGTTGCTAGCGATTTACTATATGACAAATAGTTGACCCACTCAAAAACGGGAATCAAACCCAAAATGAAATATCCCGACTCAATGAAATAGCTCATTCACCAGGTCAAAATAGTGAACTAAATCCAAAATTGAACACCTCAATCGAGTAGCATGTTGTACAGTATTATAGTACTCCATGAACATGTTGAAAGTCCAAATAATGAACTTGTTTGATATACGCATATCTCCGTTCATGTGTAGATTGCAGACAACATGTTCTCCAATTTAAATATTTGAATGCAAGTATATATCGAAACATGGTTTATATCAGTCTTTGATGCATAAAATGCGACCTCCCCCTCTTCCGGACTCCTGCTCTCTCTCTCTCTCTCTCTCTCTGACAATCTTCAATTCCATCGCATGCATCCAACACACAAACCTTTTTGGTCCCTATCCCTGTCTCTCCATCTCTCTCTCTCTTTGTGTGTGTGTGTGGGGGGGGGTCTTTCTAGTTCGCATGGATATATACTCCATCTAGAGGTCTCTCTCGCACACTATGTATGATTCTCTAGTCCAAGCTAAATATCTTGGGTGCACTCATTGTACGCACACAAATTCCTTGGCTTGTTGCCCGTAACTCTCTCACGCACCACTCTGTCGTCTCAGAGCTCTTCCCTCTCTCTCTTAAACTCTCCATCTAGCTGGGTCACACATACACATGCATATCTCACTCGCACTCAATAGACCCATCTAAAACTCTATCTCTCTCCCTTGTTCTCTCTCCATCTCTCCCTCTCTCTCACACACACACAACCTCATGCCTAGCCAAGTATGATGGTCTCTCACTCAAATGTAGGCACACGCAGTCCCCCTATATGTGTATGACTAGCTAATCTTAGTCTCCATCACAAACATGTGCATGGTCTATCTCGATTTCTCTTGGGGTATCTTTCTATCGCGCACACACCTCCCTTGATCTCCCACCATATAGTCCCATCATGATCTTCAGGGGATCTCTCTATCACAAACACACCCTCTCTCCCTCCCCATGCGTCCATGTTCTCCATGTGTCCCTCTCGACCTTTGTTCCTTGTTGGCTAGGCCTCTATTGGACATGTGCTATAGGGGTGTCTCTCTCCATTGCAAACAATCACGCACTAGCTATCTTCATGTATCTCCTCACCTCGCTTTTCTATCTCGGAGATGCATGCATGATATGTTTGCATAAGAAATGAAAAACACACACTCTCTCTAATTTATCGTTTGTTGTCCCTTTCTCTTTCACACACATACTCTTTTTGCACACTCACTCATTCTCCTTCACACGCACTTGATCTCTCTCGACTTAGGCACTCTCTTTGGTCCATAGCATATAGATTTATTGAAAAGTTAAACATCGCAAAGTTGGACCATGTACGTGGAGAAAAACATTTACATCTAGAACGGCAAACATATACCATTAGATTCATCATGAGATGTAGTTTCGTATGATGTATCTTTGGTATTGTAGATATAAATAACATTTGTGTAAACCTGATCAAAGTTTCCTAAGTTCGACTTCTAAAAAATTTGCATGCACTACATTATCGAGCGGATGGAATATCTCTTCCCCCCTCTCAGCTATCTAACGCACCACTCAGCCTTATCGGGGCTCCTCTGTCTCTCTCAAACTTTATATCTCCCTGGTTTAGACATACACATGTCTCGCTCGCGCTACATATAGACCCATCCAACACTCTCCTCCCTTGTTCTCTCTCTATGTGACACGCACCCCCCTAAGTACCATAATCCCTCACTCCATCATAGGCGCATGCACTCCACCCTAAGTATGATTATCTCTCACTAGCCATCTGGAACACACGTATTTTCTCCTTCCATCCATACGTCTATCTCGATATCTCTCGGGGTATCTTCTATCGCACACACACCTTGTCACTCGATCTCCCACCCATGTAGTCCCATGACAATCTCCAGGGGATCTCTTTATGACAAACATACACTCTCTCCTCCCCATGTCTGCATTTTCTCCGTACGTCTCTCTCCCTTGTTTTTCAGACCCCTCTTGGCCACGTGCTAGGGGTCTTTATCTCTCGGTTGCACACAAGCACACACTATCTCATCACCTTGCTTCCGTTGTCAAACATGCATGTGTGATATGTTTGCATAAGACACACACGCCTTTTCTCTACTTTTATCGTGTGTTGTCCATGTCTCTTTCACACACGCACGCACACTTTTTCACTCACTCTTTCTATTTCACTCTCTCTCTCTCTCTCTCTAGTTAGGGACTCTCTCACGTCCATAAGCATATGGATGTTTTGAAAAGTCAAACCTCATAAAAGTTTGACCAGGTATATGTGGAGAAAAACATTTACATCTGGAATGATCATTAGATTAATCACAACATGTACTTACTTCATACTATCATTTATATTTGGTATTGTAGATATAAGTAATTTCTTTATAAACTTGGTCAAAGTTTCAAAAGTTTGACTTTTAAAAAAATGTTGGCACTACATTATCGAACGGAGGGAGTAGCTCTTTCTCTCTCTCTGCTATCTCTCATTGGCCTCTCCTCTCACTCGAACTCTCTATACTGATGGATTATACGCTCATTGTGTCAGCATATAGCTCCATATATTGTTTAGTTGACCAGTCAACCAGTCCACATGCTACCTTGTCAGCTAGTGTTCTCTATCTTCGTGTGCTGCTCCATGTGGAAGTGGGTGAAAATAAGTACCCATCTGACATGCGGTGAAGTAAACAAAGTTGAATCCACTCGGGGTAGCACCCCGCATGAGTAAATTGACGGCGCATAGAGGACACACTTCTTCCGCTTGAAGGACACACTCGCGCACAATTCACCACTGCATGGCGGCATGCACAGAAGGACGCACTTGCGCACACCCAGCAGGCCAGCACACAACACACACCAGCACACATGTACACCGGCATCGCTGCTGGTTGAGATGGATGGCGAGGCAGCTAACAAGCGGAGGCGGGTCGAGCGAAAACTGCATCCGGCGAGCCTGAACTTCATCAGCAGCCTCCCCGACGACATGCTGCTCATCATCATCGGCCTCCTCCCCACCAAATCTGCCGTGCGGACCGCCCTGCTCTCCCAGCGGTGGCGCCCCCTTTGGCACCGCGTCCCCCTCAACATCACCAGCGATAGCTGTCTCTACGAATGGGATTGCAAACGCATGGCCGCAGTCTCCAAGATCCTTTCATCGCACCCTGGGCCAGCCAGACGCCTTGACATCCGCATGTTTAGTACCAACTACAAAGTCCAGGCCAAGTTCGATGAGTGGTTCTTATGCCCCGCCCTAGATGAGCTCGAGGAGCTCAGCTTTGAAGCTAGACGATGTCGCTCTCTGCCGCCGTCCGCACTCCGCCTCACGCCAACGCTGCGCCGCGCCAGCTTCAGCTCCTGCTACCTTCCCCAGATTAATGTCGCGCCCGCGCTTCTTCTCCCTCAACTTAAGAAGGTCGACCTCTTCGATGTTGGCATCTCGAAGCAGGCTATGGAGCACCTGCTTTGTAGCTGTACTACGCTCGAGTACCTTTGTCTTGAGCAGATCCACGGGTTCTTTAGCCTCCACATCGCCTCGACGAATCTCTGATGGATTTATGTGTCTTGCTGGCCGCGCAACAAGACATCAATTGGGAAGAGATCACTCCAGCTGTTCCATGTTATGGTCATTGAGAGTGCGCCTTTCCTTGAGAGATTGCGCCTTTCCATGTTATGGTCATTGAGAGTGCGCCTTTCCATGTGATCTAGAAGGTCCAACAAAAATCAGGGTCATTGACGCGCCAAAATTGACAACATTGGTGTACCCGTCTGCCAAATTCTCCTAACTCTTTATTGGATCCGTAATCGTTTAGGTACAACACTCATATTTTTCTCCATCTTCTTGAAATTCACATTTTTAAATTTCTTCTTGATATATTTACGACCGTCTTCCAGAAAATGATTCCCACAAGCTTCACCTAGTCTATGCGCATAGTGAAGATCTTGGCGATAAAATCTATCGGCCCCAATCTGGATCAAGTTGTTGGATTCCTTACATGCTTTCTGTGCATGGAGAAGCTACTCATCGAGGTGAAACTTCTTTCCTATTAGTGAACGATAATCACAACGTAGCTCAATTTTTTTCGTAATTTTCCCAAATTACGATGACAAGTGTAGTGTTCAAAACTGCATCTACGCACTGCACCGAAAGAAATGTTTTTAGTATTTTTTCTCACGTGATCACCTGCATCATTTTTTTGTTGTACTACTATAGTAGCCTAGGCTAGTCATAGTGGAAAGTAACTTAGACTAGTTACTCTATGGTTACCCTAAGAGCAAGTACTACCTCCGTCCTGGTTTACTCTTCCTATTTTGTAGTATCAAAATTTGACCATAGATTTAACTGAAAAAATGTTAATGCATGTCACTAAAAATTATATCATTGGATTCGTATTTGAACATGATTTCAAATGGTATAATTTTTGGTGACATGCATTGGCATTTTCTTAGGTAAATTTATTTTTTTAGAAAAGGAGGATGACCCTCGGCCTCTGCATCTAGGAGATGCATGCAACCATTTTATTGATTATTCTCGAGGACCTTACAAAGTAGAACAACAATATGCCTGAATCCGCCATCTTGGCATCTTAGGTAAATCTATGGTCAAAATTTTACACTAAATACGAGGTAGTACAAAAGTGGGCTATAACGGCCCTCCACTATGTAGGCCAAAACACGTGCCAAATTCACTTGTGATGCATTTGGCATCGATGCCCCTCCATTGCTCACCTGGTGCCCCAATCTGGATCACCTACTTTGCTCCGGTGCCAAATTAACTCACGCAATGAAAAAATACTTGCATGGTAGAGAGACAGGACTGATGCAATAAAAACACTTGTTTGGGAGAGTGAGAGGCTGGTGTAGTTGGTTTGATTGATTTGTTTATATATGTACATCTTTGTGCACAGCGGTGCCAACTCTCTCACATCACGAGAGTGGTGCCAAAATCTTTTTGATGTCACATCGATGCGTAGTATGTGGCATACTTTTGAGAAATATGGCATCAACCACATAGTGGAAGGAAACAAATGCCTAAGCTCCTCATGTGCTCCTAGGTAAATGAGAGGAAAGAGAAAGAGAGAGAGAGAGAGTTGAAAAATATCACTAGCCAGCCAACCCTATCGTATGAGCGAATGATATTGGTACCTCTTGATGACACGGCAATCCTATACAGCCAGCTGCTCTAATATGTTCTCTTCTTTTGCAGATAAAAAAAGACCCGAAAGTGAAAAATGTGCTACACTATAACAATCTCATCGAATGCCTTGATCTCCATCTTACATAAATTGATTTGATCGACTACCGAGGCAGCACATCTGAGATTAAATTGGCCAGGTTCTTTGTTCTGGAGGCAAGTGTGCTCAAGGTAATTAGTTTTGGCGTTCTCTGGCGCAACAATGAATGGCTTGCTGATCACGGCAAGCGTCTAAGCCTAAATGACAAAGTCTCCACAGAAGCTGAATTTGTTTTTGAAACACCAAGTGGCGAGAGACTCAAAAATTTATTTGCCCATTAGTGACTTGTCAGGGCGGTGGATTTTAGTTTGTACGATAATGCTGCATCCACCTAAAGTAACAAAAGTTCTTACGTAAACTTCCTAGATTCCCTCTTCGTAGGTGCAACATTACTGCTAACATTTGTAATATCAGTTTGAAACTTGTAATAATGCCGTGTCCTATTCCTGCGTTTTCAAAATCCTGCGAATCAAAGAGGTCCTGAGTTGGTGATGATGTTGTGCCTTCCATCTTTCACCAATAGCCGTCGGATCTAGATCTGACACATACAAACCAAACTTCTCCAGTTTTGCAAAAAGATGCCCGCACTTGTTCCCTATTTACAAACAACTCCTTGTCTCTCACAATCAGCCTTACCTCCTCTCACCACATCTAGAAGGCCATGGAAAAATCTAGCACGATGGCCGTTGCCGGCGCCGTCCACCCCCAATGTTGGTGTTCCGTGCAATGCACGGGCATCTACACACGGGAAATTATGTCGAACATGGCTAGCTGTAAGAAGGCTAGCTCTATAGCCATGATGATAGTGACTGCAAATGGTGAGGCTGACTTATGTGTTATGCCGAACACGACGCCTATACTCAGGTATCATCTCCGACGCAGGGTCTTGTCACTTCACTGCGATGAGCAACACATAATAATTTGACAAACGGGTAGTACAGTGCTACTACATTGGTAGTACTACTACTAGTACTAGCACCACCGTCTGGATTTAGTAGTACTACCACGTCCATCTGGATTTAGTATTTGACTAGCAATATCTAGTAATGCATGTCACAAAAAATGTACTACTCCCTCTGTAAATAAATACATGGTGTATTGTTTTATTCCTTCTGGTACATGGCTCAAATATGAAGTCTCATCAGTCAGACTACTATGTACTCACCGAGCGCTCAGCTTTGTAAGCTACCAACAAAAAATTACAATCAAAGACTACTATTATACTCCCTCCGTACTGGTGCATTAGTCACGTTACAAAAACCAAATAGTAATCCCAAAACTTTTAAGCGTGGTGCATTAACTACCCACCTCATTCCCTATTTCTTGCCACGAAAAAAGAAATCACCCAATACAACTACGAGACGTGGTGTGCGTATGCATCCAATGACTTGAGACTAGTCCCTCCGTCTAGGTGTATGACTAGCCACAATGAAGAGTAACATACACTAGTACTACCTTTCATAGTGGGTAGTAACATAAGTATGGTAACATGCAAAGCCTCATTTATTAGGTTATAGACTCATATTGCATTGGGACATGTGATGTTAAAGTAATAACTAGCTAAGTTACTCAAACTACCTCTCCCATCATTAACTCATTGCCACATAAGCAAATTTGTTGAGTTGGACTCGATATTACTGCTGAAGTTACTCCCACTTTGGCTAGTCTAAGTCATTTTAGAGCAAGTGAAAAAGAGGAGTGGGCTCTCATGCAAGAGCCTAGCTTTATGTGGATTCCTAGGCCGATATACAATAAATATTGAGAAAGAGAGAGAGAGAAGATGAGAAAAGGTAGTACTCTTATAGCCAGCCTTATAGCTAACCTTATTGTATGAGTGGCTACAAGTGATGGCTCTACTATGACATGGCAACATCATATAGCCAGTAGCTGGCTATACTATTAAGTATTAACCATGCTCTTAGGTTGTGCACCATGACCGAAGGGGAAAGCGAGAAAACTTAATGTCTTTTTGCTAATTAATAGGATTACGTGCAATGAACTAACCACTGCATGTCATGTTTGGTAGTCTCAAGTCATTGAAAGCATGCATGGCCCACATCTCTCATTGGTTGATATGTCATGAAATAAGAAATGATGAGGGAGTTAATGTATCGTGACTAAGTGCTTTGGGACAGAGGGGGACGCAACTTCATTGACTTACTGCACCTGCGTTTGGGTGAATGACTCGTGGGCCCAACAGGTGGCTGGCCCACCTGTCATACAGCCAAAGGCAGGTGCAGTAGAGGGCCGAGGAGTAGATGGCCAACACATACGTGAATGAAACACAGTCTGCACTTCTCATATAAAGGCTCCCCGCCAGTCCAATCTACAAAATCCTACGCACCTACGCACCATAACCAAGGGCAAGAGTAATCACTCCAATCGCAAGATCAGTTGACTAGAAGCTAGACCTGTTGGTGAACGTAGTAATTTCAAAATTTTCCTACGCACACGCAAGATCATGGTGATACATAGCAACGAGAGGGGAGGGTGTTGTCCACGTACCCTCGTAGACCGAAAGCGGAAGCGTTAGCACAACGCGGTTGATGTAGTCATACGTCTTCACGATCCGACCGATCCAAGTACCGAACGAACGACACCTCCGAGTTCAGCACACGTTCAGCTCGATGACGTCCCGCGAACTCCAATCCAGTAGAGCTTCACGGGAGAGTTTCGTCAGCACAACGGCGTGGTGACAGTGATGATGTTGCTACCGACGTAGGGCTTCGCCTAAGCACCGTTACGATATGACCGAGGTGTAATATGGTGGAGGGGGGCACCGCACATGGCTGGGAGAGATCAACTGATCAACTTGTGTGTCTAGAGGTGCCCCCTGCCCCTGTATATAAAGGATCAAGGGGGGAGGCCGGCCGGCCCTCTATGGGCGCACCAGGAGGAGGAGTCCTCCTCCTAGTAGGAGTAGGACTCCCCTTTCCTACTCCTACTAGGAGGAGGAAAGGAAGGAGGAGAAGGAGAAGGAAGGAGAAGGAGGAAAAAGAGGAAAGGGGGGCCGGCCCCCTAGTCCAATTCGGTTTGGGCTAGGTGTCGTGGTTCTAAGTCTGACAGTAATGTAGGGGGGTAGGTATGGAGAGGCAAGATCTTAGCTATGGAGTAGTTGTAAGCACATGAGGTTTACGAGTTCAGGCCCTTCTCGGAGGAAGTAATAGCCCTACGTCTCGGAGCCCGGAGGCGGTCGACTGGATTATGTGTGTATGAATTACAGGGGTGCGAACCCTTTACACTGAGGAGGGGGGTGGCTTATATAGTGTTCGCCAGACCCCTCCGGCCCTCAATTATGCAGGGTTTCAAATACATTAAGGTCGGGCATTACTGGTAACGCCCCTAATAAAGTGCTATGATGACCATAAAAGCTACTTAATGACCGACCGTTAGCGTGTGGAGTGACTTTAGGCCTCCTGGTCGTCGAGTGGTTGGATCTTGGTTGAGTGATTGCTTCTTGGTCGAGTGTCTTCGAGTCTGTCGAGTGGAACACCTCCAAGTCGATTGAAAGGTGATTTCTTCTAGAGATGTCCTTGGGTAGGGCAGTTAGGACAGGTCCATGACCCTACCCTAGGTACATAGCTTCATCATTAGCCCCCGAATGGATCGAGGTTTGGGTGGGGAACGAGTTGAGAACTTCTCCGACTCATTTTTCATGCCATGAGCATATCTTGTTTCGGATCAATGAACCTGAGTGATGACAGCAACTTCCTTTTCAGTCGCCTTGATCCATTCTTAGTTTTTTGTCGAGTGAGTTTCTTTACTTGAAAAGCTCCGAGTGACCGTGTGGAGGAGATCTTCCGTCTGACAAGTTGTTCTGCTGCCCGCAGATTTCGCGAGATTCGAATTTTGGGAAGCGCGTGGGACGGGGGAGGCCGCAGTAATCGGATGGGATAGGGCGGAGCCGCCTCGATCTCCATGCCACCTTTTTCGCCACGTATCGCGCGCGTGATTGTTACGAGATTTGACAGGATCGTCCGGGCCTACTAGTCAGCCACTCGGAAGCGACCTCATATAAGGCGTCGGATCGGGGTTTCTTGAACAGTGCGTTCTCATTTCCTCTTCTCCTCTTCAGGCTTATTCGTCGCGCTCGCTCTCGCCCCAGCGCCGCAGCTCCGTACGCATCTCGCCGGCGACGATGGGGAAGGAGAAGACGACGGCTCTGGAGCAGGCGAAGAAGGCGACGACAAAGGCGAAGGGGAAGGCGACCAGTCGGGGTGGATCTTCCTCACGAGCCGGCCTGCCGAAGGGCTGGATCCAGGGCGACTGGATCCGCTCGGTGATCCGCCAAGAAGACCTCAACTACCTAGCCGATGGAGGACTAATCCCCCATGGATCGGCATGGCTTCCGGGGAAGGAATCCGAGCCGCAACCTCGGGAGGGTGAGCGCGTTCTCCTTGCCACCGACGTCGCCCGTGGATTTTCCTTGCCTCCTCACCCTTTCTTTCGGGGATTTCTGAATTTCTTTGGGGCACAACTCCACCACTTCACTCCCAACACAATCGTGTATCTCGCTGCTTTCGTGTCTTTGTGCGAGAATTTCTTGGGTTGTCGGCCTCACTGGGGTCTTTTAAAGCACATTTTCACCTGTCGTTCTCAGACGGTGAAAAAGGCCAATCCGAGTGACGAGAGAACACAAGTGATTCAGATGTGTGGGGGTCTTGGTGTTCAGATGAGAGGGAAAAGTTCCTTTCCGGCCATGATTCTTCCCGACTCGGTCCGTGGATGGCAGTCGACCTGGTTTTACTGCAAAGACCAGCCGATGCCAGGGCAGTCGACTGGCCTCCCTCCTTTTACCATGGACTGAGTGAGGAAACCCTCCTCTTTGAAGGTGCTCCCGGAGGAGAAGGCGCAAGTTAGGGTGCTGGTCGAACGAGTGGTCCAGCTTATCCATGACGGGGTCACTGGTATGGATCTCTTGGAGGTTTTCCTTCGGCGGCGCATCCAGCCTCTTCAATCTCGAGACCATCCGATGTGGATGTATTCGGGTCTTGATGACACCACTCGGATTCACCCAGAGGAGGTCGATGACGACACACTGGAGGGGTGGCTGTCGGGCATCACCAGAAACAAGGCCAACCCCAGGGGAGCCAGGAGAGTTCCTCCATTCGACCAGTCCCACGAACCAGAAAAGGTCCGATTCTAAGCTTTTGATTATAATCTGAATTCACTCGCGCAGCTGTCTATACTGTGTCGACTGACTTTATTCTTCCTGCTTTCTTTCAGGCCCTTATCGAAATGTACTCAATGCCCAACGGAGAGCAAGAGAAAGATCTGGAAGGAGAGGTGAGCGGCGGCGACAGTGGCGAATGGCATTCTGATGGAGAAGAGGACGAAGAAAGCGACGACTCAAGTGACGAAGAAGAATTCGAGTCGCCTCCTCGCAGGGAGAGGCGATCCAAGCTTTACCAAGAACGACCGAGCGCTTGTGAAAAGGCGACTGCTCAGACTGGTCAGTCTTCAAAGTGTCCTCGGACATCTTCACCAACCCCAACTGAAAAAGTGTCAAAGCATCTCAAAGTTGCAGAGCAGAAGCCTCGAAAGGCGTTGCC